>NC_057814.1:461711430-461720330 GCF_018294505.1 Triticum aestivum | reverse complement strand
ACCCCCGTTTCGACCGTAGGAGGTCTGTTTCGTCCGTTTTGCGGTACGCCACACCCCTCCCGATCAACAGGACCCCCGTTTCGACCGTAGGAGGTCCGTTTCCTCCATTTTGCGGTACGCCACACCCCTCCCGATCAACAGGACCCCGTTCCAAACGTAGGAGGTCCGTTTCCTCCGTTTTGCGGTACGCCAGGCCTCGTTTCCATCGCCTGTTCCGTCCAAGCCCTCCCGATGAACACGAACACACATTCCGTTCCGACCCAGCCGGTTGGCTCCCACGCGTTCCGTTGCCTCCCGATGAACACAACGCATTCCGTTGCCTCCCCATTAACACGACGCATTCCGTTGCCTCCCCATGAACACGACGCATTCCGTTGCCTCCCCATGAACACGACGACAACACTGTTTCTCCATTTCAACCCAGCCATGTACACGAGCCCTGGCCGTACGTATGCGTGAGTAGGCGTTCGAGACCCCGCCCGTATGTACACATACATGGCCGTATTTTCTTTCTTGCACCCTAGTCGCTGTACGTACGTGTACATGCTACGTGCGCGCCTCTACTACGACACGTGCGCGCCTCTACTACGACACGTGCGCGCCTCTACTACGACACGTGCGCGCCTCTACATCAACCAGTATGTACGTACACGTTCGCGACCAGAATGACAAAGCTACGTACGCTTCGACCAGGTGGGTCCCGACTGTCAGGCACTTCCTTGCCTGCGAAGATGTAGCTGGTGGGTCCTAGCTGTCAGGGGGCGAATCGTTTTTTTTTGCCCGCACGCACTTCCTTGCGTGCGAAGATGTAGCCGGTGGGTCCCAGCAGTCAGGGGGGCAAATCGTTTTTTTTGCCCGAACGCACTTCCTTGCGTGCGAAGGTGTAGCTAGTGGGTCCCAGCAGTCAGGGGGCGAATCGTTTTTTTACCCGGACGCGGGAAATGTTTTTTCCGCAAAATACAGTGGCCCGTCCGGTGGGTCCCAGCTGTCAGGTGGAGGAATCATTATTTTCCGCGTAATAAGGAGGCACTTCCTTGCTGCGGCCGTGGACCCAGCTGTCAGCCTCTCCACGTACAGTCCACGTCCGATGGAAGTCGTTCCTTGACCACGTTGACCAGGCCGCGCCGAGAGCACCACGGCGGTGGACGACGGCGAGGCCTAGGAAGGGGACGACGCGGAGCCGGGGAAGACGCGGTAGTGGAAGCCCGCGCGGAGAGGAGTACGAGGGTTCACTGGTTCGGCTACGGTGTGAGGCTGCCGTCGCCGCAGGGCCTGGCCAGCGGTGGGAATAGTAGGGGGCGGTGAGGCCTCCGCGGCAGCACAGCCGGCCACGGGAGGCAGGAGCATGCGGCACGACCGGCGCTGCTTTGGGCGGCTGGAGCAAGAAGACCAGAGGTTGAAGAAGCACTATGGCCGTTGGATGGACATCGTACGGTCATTGGAGCTAGAATCGTTCATATTGACTAAGTTGACAAAGCCCTCCGTCCCCGTCAACTTAGTTGGCCCACAAGTCATCCTCCCACTATGGTGGGTCCCAGCTAGCAGGGGGTATTCATTTTTTGTGCGTAATAAGGAGGCACTTCCTTGCGTGCGAAGATATAGCTGGTGGGTCCAACATGTCAGCAGGGGAAACGTTTTTTTTCGCGAAATACAGAGGCCCTTCCGTTGGGTCCCAGCTGTCAGGTGGAGGAATCATTATTTTGCGCGTACAGTCCACGGCCGATGGATGTCGTTCGTTGACCACGTTGACCAGGCCGCGCCGAGAGCACCATGGCGGTGGATGACGACGAGGCCTAGGAAGGGAACGACACGAAGCCGGGGAAGACTCGGCAATGGTTGCCCACGTGGTGGGGAGTACGAGGGTTTACTGGTCCGGCTGCCGTCGCCGGAAAATAACAGGAGGTGTGGGTGAGTATAGAGGAATGGCCTGGCCAGCAATGAAGTAGTGTGGGGCGGTGCGGCCTGTGCGGCAGTATAGCCGGCCACGGGAGGCGGGAGCAGGCAGTCCAACCGGAGCTGGTTTGGGCGGCTGGAGCAAGAAGATCAGATATTGAAGAAGTAGCACGGCCGTTGGATTAACATCCAATGGTCACTGCTGCTAGAATCGTTTGTGGACTAAGTTGACAAAGCCAAAGTACACGTCAACCTAGTAGACCCACAAGTCAGCCTCCAAATCTGTCCCAAATAGCATATAGCCCGAAATTTCTAGCCAGATTCAAATTAATTTTAAATCTAAATATACCTTAATTTAAATTCAATGAAATTTTACCCACACAAAAACAATGAAATTTAAAATATCAAAATCTGAAAGAAAACAGTATTTTGGAACTAATTGCCTGTTTGCTGTATTTTTTCATTTTACAGCCCATTTATTATTACTTATAGCCCATTTCTTATTACTTATAGCCCATTTTCTGGGCAAAATGCATCCCTCCTCGTCTTGAAAGATTTCTGGCCCAGCAGGGTGTAGAAAAGCAAGTAGGCCTATGTTGGTTATTCTGCAAAAAACAAAATAGCTGGCTAGCCATTTTCAGAAAGGAAAAAACCAAACTGGGCTGGTCAGGTGCTAAACATATGAAATAAAAGCCTAGGCTAGACGGGCCACGGGTCCCGCACAACCCAGTTGATACCCTTCTCCGTCCCGAAAAAACAAAATCACTGCGCGCGCTGCTGGGTCCCTACTGTCATCCTCACCATGTACAGTCATCTCCTTACCTCTCGGTTGTTGACCATGTTGACAACACCGGAGGGCGGCGCCGTGGCGAGCGAACCATGGCGGAGGACGATGGTGAGGCCTCGGATGGGAACGAATAGGAGCCGGGGAAGAACACAGCCAGCCGTGGGAGGCGGGAGCAGGCGGTCCCGCCGGCGCTGGTTTGGCTTTGGCGACTCGAGGAAGAAGAGACTGAAGAAACGCGACAGACATTGAATGTCAATCCAACGGTCAAGGTTAGCACAATCGTTTGTTGACTAAGCGGACACCAAGTAGCATACTTTTTTATATATAGGAAGAAAACTGCAAGGAAAATGTGTTCGTCTGCAGTCCTCCTCACAGGGAACGTTCGCCACATAAGTGACTAGCACCCTTGGTTTTCAACCGAGAGGTCTTGGGTTCGAGTCCCAGGAACTCTCAATTTTGTCCTCCTTCCTTCCTCGCAAAAAAAGGGAAAGAAAATCAAAGACTTGGGAAGGTGTACAGAACAAGCTAGTGTACCAGTAAAGAGACGTTGCCGAGTTTTAGAAAAAAGAAAGACGTGCTCCTGTAGTTGGTTCGAATCCAAACCTAGACTATGACTATATATGGTGCTATGCTACTCTGCAAGTAATGAAACTGACATATCCAACGTTCGCTTCTCCTCTTCTCTACTTACTCTGCCTAGCATCAGAAGCTCTGGCCGCAGCAACCATGTCCGCTGGCTGCTCGTCCACCTGCTCTTCAGCAGGCAACAACCAGATATGCGCCAAGTCGCCACCCATACCATCGCCTATGGGTCTCATCACACCCCCGCCGGCACGCGCACCGCAGCCGATTGCTCATCGCAACCCGCTGCCGTTGGTGTGGTGCCACTGCTGCAAATCACGCAGAGTCATCCGTCGCGTCTCAACCACAATCCACAACCCTGGCCGAGTCTTCTACAAATGCCCGAATCATGGGTAATAATATGTTTAAGTGTTGTTCTGCTGCTTTCAGTTGCTTATTTTTTTAATAGTTTGGTTGATGATCTTCCAATTTGATTCGTGCAGAAAAGGGAAGATACGTGTGATTTGTATTTCTGGAAAGTTGCCGATGTGGGGGATTGCAACTACGCTGATTATTTGGTTAGCCGAGGAATCCCAATACCAGCAGGTTGGGCTATTGGACAAGTAACTGAAGGAACGACAGAAGAGGAAGATGCAGAGCAGAAGGTTAAAGATGCAGTTCCTCTGATCATGGCCAAGCAACAGCTGTTGAACGGCCTTGACAACAATGAGGAGATGAAAGAGCTTGTGAAGATAGTGGGCAAAATCGATGTGCTCTGTAGGATGATTGTCTCTTTATTTGCAGTGTATGTAGCACTCGTGATGTATTCAGTGGCTACGACATGAGCACTTTGCTGAAACTAGTAATGAATGAAACCTGTGTAGCAGGCTGGGCGTAGTGTTGTGAACATCTAATGATTTCTATTAAGGGAAATCAGGGGGTATCCCCTTTTGCTCATATAAATAAATAAATAGCAGCGGCCCTGTCGGGTCAGCTTTGTTCTCATTCGAAGACGTCGAGCAAATTGCAGTCCAACAGCAAACTATGTCATCAAATTCAAGTTTCACAGCCAAATATGAGTACAACTAAACAACAATGTCATCATGTTTTAGTTGTCATACAATCAACAAACACAAATCAGCATACATAACAAGTGATGTTCTCACAGCAAAATACTAAACAACATGTTCATCAAGTTTCAGTTGTCATAGCAAACACAATTTCACATAGTAGATAAAAAAACATCTTCTGACAGGCAAATACGACAAAAGCAATGTAATCAACATCCGCAGCAGCAGCGTCAACATCTTCGCCATGTGTATCAGTCTGAATCGTAATTCCCCACGGTGTCATCTTCTTCTTCGTCCTCAACGTCCTCAAACGTTGGCTTCTTCTTGATCAACTCTTGTATGTCCACAGCACGACAGACAATCTTTTCGCCGACGTCATTGACGTGATGGTTCTCAAAGATATTAGGAACATCTGTGTTATCTTGTACATCAGGAGCAGTGTAAGCATCATCTTGTTGTGCAACTTCATTAAACGAATTCCTCTGCTCAAACCTTTGCAATACTCTCCAGTCATCGCTACGTGCAAATGTGCTTCCAAGAAAAATATCTGTGTTGCTTGATTTGCCAAAATAAAAGGCTCGTTGGTCTGGTACGCCGCCTTGACATTGATGGATTTGAAATAATCATCAGCTCTGGGTTTTGCGATCCTGGAAAACAGGTTATACCAACGACAGCACAACAGAACCACACACCGATGATCCTCGAAACTGGAGATATACTGCAACTGAACAATGTCCGTTATGTTAGCATACATTTCAGTTGTCTCTTTGTAATACATATCCGTGCTCATGATGGCACTGTTTTGTGTCTTCCTGCCTTCGTCTCGTGCAAGGGTGTTGTAGCGCACATCTCCAACAACGCAAGATTCATAATGTCTTACCTGAGTATCAGGACCCATTGCTAGTGAGTAAAGGGCATCATCAACTGCCTGCCCATCCTCCCGCATCTTCTTAACCTATGGTTAGAAAATAGGCAAGCTAATCATCTTATGTACTCAATATATTAAAAAAACTGATAGTGCACTTCAAAAGCTTACATGGTTCTTGAACCATTTCGCAAATCCTCCATAACCAGTTTGTCAATGTTTCTTGGATTTTGCGGCAGTAACTCCTCTTTGTAGATGCTGCACAACATAGTGATCGCGTCAAACATCTAAATATATAAGAATGTGCTACAAGTTTAGTAGATTATGATGTATAAGCTGCAGTACTGCACTTACTTGATAAAAGGTAGTATCTCAGGACAGTTATTCAACACATACCAAACCATTTTGTCCAAATCTTTAGGTTTGTCCTCTTGTCGACTCTTCCCTGTAACTCGAACAGAATAATCGAAAACATTGAGCCCGGGATTGTCTTCACCCACCTCTTTGCTAAGCTGATAAGCTGTTTCAATGTATTTTGAGCAGAATGTCAACGCTTCTGTAGCAATGTAGGCCTCTGCAATGGAACCCTCGGGTCTAGCTCTGTTCCTAATATAGCCCTTGAAAGCGCCTAGCCGCCTTTCAATAGGGTACATCCAGCCATACTGTACTGGACCTCTAAGTAGTGCCTCATCAGGTAGATGAACAGCCAAATGCACCATCACATCAAAGAAGGCTGGAGGATATATCTTCTCAAGGTCGCATAGGATAGTTGGTATCTTGTCTCTAAGACGCTCCAAAGCATCTATCTGATATTCCTACCGCAGAGTTCCCTGAAGAATTGTCCCAACTCTGCAACTGCTCTGTATAAGTCAGGGCGGCCCAATCCTCTAAGGATAACAGGTAAAACCCTTTGAAGTAGGACGTGGCAGTCATGAGTTTTCAACCCTTGTACCTTGTTTCCATCTGCACTGACTCTCCTTTCAGGGTTGGAAGCAAATCCATGTGGGAATCTCACACGTGACAGGACCTCGCGGAATTCTTTTCTTTTTACCTTGTCCAAGACGTACACAGCTAGTGCCATATCCCGTGGTTTACCTCATCTTGCACCTGCAAATCCTTTCTGATACCCAGGTGTGTCAAATTAATCCTAGATTTTAAGGTATCTTTCGTCTTGCCTTCAATATTAAGAAGTGTGCCGATAATGCTGTCACATATATTTTTCTCGATGTGCATCACATCAAGATTATGCCGCAGATCCAAATCTTTCCAATACTCCAAGTCCCACAAAGTGGACCTGCGGGTAAACAATAATCTCTCTTCTACCCTACCACGCTTCCTTTTCCCGCTACCATTACCAAGATTGTTTCCTGGTGTAATATGCCTGACCTTCTCTAATTCCACTTGCAACTCGTCGGCGGTGAGCCTCTTTGGCGCATCACGGTTTTCATGCTTTGCATTGAACACATGTCTTCGGTATTTTCTAGGATGCGGCTTGTCCTTGGCAAGGAAACGGCGGTGTCCAATGTAACAGATCTTGCTAAGTATTGCGTATGACAGCGGATTCCTGTCACAACGAACACATGCATTGTAACCATGTGTCGTTCGCCCTGACATAGTGCCCAAAGCTGGATAATCATGGATGCACCCAAATTATAACATCACGCAGAAAGAAATCAGCTGGTGGGCTGCTATATAGGTCTCGAGTGAGAACACCCTTCCATAGCTGTTGAAGTTCCTCCACAAGAGGCTCCATGAACAAATCAAAATCCTTTCCAGGACTTTTTGGACCTGGGATGAGCAAGGCCATCATGTAGTTTGATTCTTTGGTGCAGACATTTGGAGGCATGTTGTAAGGGATAACAAGCACTGGCCACATGCTATATCTGGTGCTCTGGTGGCCAAATGGGTTAAATCCATCTGAAGCTAAGCCAAGTCTAATGTTTCTCGGGTCAGCAGCAAACTCTTTGTGTTTATCATTGAAGCTTTTCCACTCACTACCATGAGATGGATGGCTCATTACATTCTGATCTCTGTACTCCTAGTTCCTAGAATGCCATAGTACATCCTCTCTTGTTTCAGCATCATGAAACAACCTCTGCAATCTTGGTGTAATTGGAAAATGTCTCAGAACATTATGAGGAATCCTCTTCACAGCATCGCCATCTTTCCATCTTGATGATTTGCATTTCGGGCATTCACTTAAGTTGGCATAATCCTTCCGGAACAGAACACAATTATTCTTACAAACATGGATCATATCATATCCAATTCCAACTGCACAAAGGAAATTCTTCATTTTACTGTAGGTGTGTGGCAGCTCAGACGCATCTGGGAAAGATTTGCGGAAAGCAGCCAACATCGCATCGAATGATTTGTTGGGCATCCGCTCAGATGTCTTCACCTGAAGAAAGGTGACCATAGCTGAGAATACTGACAGCTTATTTCCTGAGGTGACAGCAACGTTGCATTGTTCCAACATGCGGGCCCACCGTTTTTCTTCTGCAGGTGAAAGTTCACGGAATGCACGAGCATTTCGTAGCATTGTTTCAATGTTGGTCAAACTCACTGGCTCCGCCACCACCACCTCCTCCTCCTCTTCCACCTGAGCATCAGACATATCAAGATGGTGATCTGCTGCTTCCACGTAGTCAATAACATTGACGTTCACAGCTTCACCATGATGAACCCACCTAGTATATGTGACCGACATCCCATACAAGTGTAGATGATTTTGCATAGTTGACTGGGGTCTTGTAACTGAATTCATACAACTGCTACACTGGCAGAGCACATCTGATTTCGGACCACCGTACTCAGCTCTGATAAAGTTCATGAAGTTTTCAACCCCCTCGACATATGCAGTGGAGAATCTTCGAGCAGAAGTTATCCAAGTCCTGTCCATCTGTTAGACATACAAATTAGTTCATCTACTAGATATTACAGGAAAAAACATATATGCTTTTTTATGAAGTCCAGAAAAAAATACCTAGGTCGATATCTAAAGCTATGGCAAGATATTTGGATGAGCAGATCTAAGTAACGAAATATATGTAAAGCTAATTCAGCAAACAAATTTGAGTGCCAAATTATGGCGGGCTGTTTCAGCAGTCAATGAGGCCGAGCACACAGCCATCGAACTATCGAAGGCCATCGCAGCAACAAAGATCGAGTATAAAATGGTGTAGAGCTATTTCACCTAACAGATTGGCTACTAGACCATGGAAATCTACGTCACGATAAATATATGGCAGGATATTTTAGCAACTAATCGGCCTTGGCATGCCATCTCAGCTAACCAGATTGAGTGCAGAATAGGGCAAGGAAGCTTCTTAAGCAGAGCATATTGATAGTAAACTACTTCGGCAAACAGTGAGATTAACAACGTCTATCAGCTAACATTCAGCGCTACACCGACATGAACGGGCCTCAGTCTAGAATGCGCGTACCGTGGGAGAAGCTGACCGCCGTGTGTCTCCACACGAACGTCGCCAGCGGTGGCGGTGCTGACCGCCGTGCGCCTCCATAAGAACGTAGCCAGAGGTGGCGGCGCGGCTAGAGGACGGCAGTCTACGAGAGCGTACTGTGGGAGCGAGAGGATCGCCGAACCGCGGCGCCAACGTATCGGCGCGGCGGGGAGGGCGGCTTTGGTGGAGCGAATGGAGTGGAGGGGAACAGGGGGAGGGGGGTTTGGGGAATATTATTGGCTAGTTAGCCGAAGGGCGGT
>NC_057814.1:461693306-461710996 GCF_018294505.1 Triticum aestivum | reverse complement strand
GGAATTTTTGGGTGTGGGGGGGGGGGAGGATTTTCGCGCGGTGGGCGGGGGGAGTTTGGCGCATGGTCGGTTTCTCCAAGTGTAGTCCCATGTGTCAGTGAAGAGGCAAGCCAAAGCATGTTCCGTTTGCGTGAGCCGTGTGCAGGACTGAACGTGTGTGGGGTGCAATGCGACCGCGACAGGAGTGCTGTGAGTGTACCGCCTTTTTTCCTTTTAAACTAGGTGCTTCGCCCCCTCAAAAAATTTTTTGTTGCTTCGCGCGATCCATCGATACTACTACTAGTAATCCGGTAATCCCGACTAAAACGGCGCGGCCGGGTCTTTTCCCGCGCGATATGCTGGGAGATTGGCTTAGTTGGGTTTTTTAGGACGAGTAATGCTACACCTACGTAATTAACGTAATGTGAAACATGTGAGCTGTTGATTGTAGATTGGGGGGGGAGGGGCCCACCACCATGAAAATCAGGGGAGGAGAGAGAAAGGCAATTTACGTTAACCCTTTCGTAGGTTCCCGTAGATGTAGAAAGATGTGAAATGCGTGAATGTGTAGTGGACATACTATTGGAGTGCCTAAGATAATTTGTGTATGTATAGACCCTATGTGTTTATTTTACTTCGCATGTTAGATTTGTCTCGGTTCAATAAAAAGCAGAGTTGGTGGTGATGGTGTGCCTGTCATCCTGCAATATAGGCCGTCCGATCTATATCTAACGGATAGGAAGGAAACTATGACAATTTACCCGCACTCCTCTCCACATTTGCAGATAAGGCTTTCCCTCATTCATCCTTTTCTCCCACAAGATCTTGATCTTCCCTGCAACGCACGGGCATCTTGGTAGTACTCCTACAATATGTATATTATTGTGAAAGTTCATATACACCGGCCAAGATTAATGCAAACACGGCAGATTTTCATTACATTTCGAACTTTTATAGGACAGAAAATAAAAGAAACCCGACCCTAAACCTATTCTACGGCGGCGACCGACGTCCTCCATCTGCGATCTCTATGTACGGGGGCGGGGTTCAAGACCCGTGAAGTGAAGGTGCGGTCTCCGGCGAGGAAGAGTAGAACACGGGATACGGACCGGCCAGTTGGCACACCATGATGCCCTGCCGCCTCCCATGCCCTACTCACCCTCGGAGGAGTCCCCGACCTCGGCGGTGCCGGACGTTGGACGGAGGCAAGTAGGACGCGTGGCTGACGGTGCTCCCGTCGTCGGCCGCCAGCGTGGCCACCGCTTGTGCGGTCGCGTCCGCGTCCGGCTACGCCGCTATTGCATCACGAGAGGCGACTTGAGCAAGGGCGGCGACCTCGAGCTTCATCCCCGAAGACAAGCTCTCCCGCAGAGCGTTCGCACTTGCAGTCATGGCGGATGTGGTGCCAGGTAGGAGGACAATGCGCTATGGTGTGGAGGTTAGCTGGGCGTTGCCGCTTTAAGTAGCGCATTCCGGTGAGGCCAAGCGTCCGGGTGCGTCATTAAGTCGCCGGAGTTGGTTCCTCGGGCACCGAGCCTCTTAACGACGACATACGAACGGACGACATGAATGCGGGCAGCTGGCGCCGGCTGGGAACACACCGCGCGACGGCGCGAGGGACGAGGGTTTTGGTGTGCCAGGGTAGTCAGCTGCGGTCGTGCCAACGTTGGAGATGCCCTTTGCTCACATGCGATCCCCGCATGTCATTGAAAAAGCAAGACGACCCGGCATGGTCTCAGGTCCAGAGGATGCAGTTGCCTGCGCTACACCACTCCGCGGACGCGTCGCGGCGCCCTGTGCATCCTCGACGAACCGGGTGTTGGGGTGTGTTTGGATTGTGGCCAAAGTGCACCTTACCAAAATTTTGGTCATGACCCAAAGGTTGGTCTTTGTTTGGATGGTTGCCATTTTTTGGCATGCCAATGAACTCTAGCCAACTCTAGTTCATTTTTCTTGCCAATGTCGGCCAAATCATGGGCAACCAATACCTCAACCAAAATTTTGGTCATGACCCAAAGATTGGTCTTTGTTTGGATGGTTGCCATTTCTTTGGCATGCCAATGAACTCTAGCCAACTCTAGTTCATTTTTCTTGCCAATGTCGGCCAAATCATGGGCAACCAATACCTCAACCAAAATTTTGGCTACCCAATGCTTTGATGGGGCAACCTTGGGCACAAACCAAACATACCGTTGGTCGTGCCACAGCACTAACGCCACCCTCAGCACACTGAAACCGACCGTGTCTAGCGACGATATGAGCGTGTCGCTCACCGCGGTCGCCGTGTCCAGAGGCGGTGCTGGAGCTGCGCCCCGTTGTTGGCCCCAACGACCCACATGAACGGTTGTCGGTGGCGAGGAGGTCGTGGGCCAGCTCCTCCATTGGACTAGTCTGTGCTACGTCGTCCCGACGGGTGTGCCCCACATGTCGGTTTCTCTATTTTCCCGGCCATATTCGAGCGTCAGTGCTCCGTGTTGCGCATTAGGCCTTTCACTATGTAGGCCAAGCGAGACAACTTATTGTTTATTTGAGCCGTTCAAGTATAATCATGCGGCGTTTGCTTATTTCTCATTCCTCTCCAACCCTCTTCTCCATCGATCATGTCGCCCGCCAGTCGAGTCCATCCTCCCGCATGCCTCATTTGAACATTCCGCCGAGTATCATTCGCATGTACCCACCCTAGTCCTCTTTCAATAGATCTCCGGACCCCGAGATGTAATCGAGAGGGAACGAGTGGGGGCACGTGATACCTAAGGCGGATTCAAAATTTTGAACCGGTGATCATAGCATCCGCAAATCATATATAAAGGGTATTCAATGTTCGTTTCGTTTTTGAACGTACAATATACTCCCCCTATGCTTTCTAGTTTACATATAAGTTTTATGTGTAGTCAAAGTATCTCTACTTTGATTAAAAAGGTATCAACATTCAACAACGCCCAATCAATATTGTTAGATTCGTACGTACTCCTAGATTTGTACTCGAGATGGTTTCCAATTTGACTATTGACAAGATTAATAGTACATGAGATGTATAATGTGAAAATTATATCATTGGAAACTCCTTTCACATACGAATTTGACCGTATGCTTTGCGTAAGTTGCATGTCATATATTATTACTCTAACATTTGGTCAAAGTTAGCCTCGAAAAACGCATTAGACCCTGTATGCTTTGTGTAAGTTGCATGTCATATATTATTACTCTAACATTTGTGTAAGTTGCATGTCATATATTATTACTCTAACATTTGGTCAAAGTAGTATAGTGGAAGTGGATCCTCTGACGTAGGTATCCCTGCCTTACCCTCCCTTTCGGTCACTTACTGGCGGACCCCATGCTTGCTAGGCCCCGCATGTCAGTTACTCAATGGGTTCGGCCACGTCAGGGGATCCTCATCCGTAGTATATTCCCTCTGTTTTTACTTACTCCGCATAAAACGGAGGGAGTGGTGGTATAATAAATGACGCGGGCGGGGGAGGGGGAGGGACGTTGGTTTGCTCTCAACCGCGGTCCCACAAGCGAGCGAAAACGCAAGACGAAGCGCGTTCCATTCGGTGAGCGACGTGGAGGGTCCAGCGTGCCGGGCTGCAACGTGAACGCGACAAGAGTGATGTACAGTCAAAACCGATTGACCGGTCGTCACCGGAACCACTATTCACACCAGAACCTTCGCTGCTCGGCCTACGCCAGCCACTGCCCTAAAACCACACCAAATCTCCAGCCCATTCCCCCACCTTTCGATCCCCTAGCCCGCATCAAGCGTCCCCTAGTTCGCCGAAAAGCCATGGTGCGCCGCAAGATCACTTACTACAAGATGCTGACGCCGGAGCGCTGCGCAGAAATCGCGGCGGCGGTCGGCGCCATAGACCTCCGTTCCCAAGCTCGCTTTGCGGCGGGCCAATCCCCAAGTTCTCTGGAGCCAAGCTACGAGGAGGAGGAAGACGATCCAATGTTCATGGCGGAGGTCGCGGCGCAGAAGGCCCCCGATGGGTATGAGACGATGGACGTCGACTTTGTGCCGGCGTCCTAGTCCCCATGGTGCAAGCGGACCAGCGGTTCAACATGGCGATACTAAAGGAGGACCGGGAGGCAGAGGCTCAACTCGACGCGGAGCACGCGCATGCCGCTGCCATCGAGGCTCTCCTGCAGGCGGAACCGGATGTCGTGGATGTGAACCGGGCGGCGGAGGCTCAACTTGAGGCGGAGCACGCGGATGCCGCTGCCATCGAGGCCCTCGTGCAGGCGGAACCAGATGTCCTGGACTTGAACCGGGCGGCAGAGGCTTGACTTGACGCAGAGCGCGCGGATGCCGCTCTCATCGACGCCCTCCTGCAGGCGGAACCGGACGTCCTGGACTTGAACCGGGCGGCGGAGGCTCGACTCGACGCGGAGCGCGCGGATGCCACTGCCATCGAGGCCCTCCTGCAGGTGGAACCGGACGTCCTCGACTTGAACCAGGTTGTGCTCTCGTCCGTGCAGAGCGCCCGCACGCTCCGCTTGAACGAGTAGCTAGAGGCCGAGGACAACCACGGTGCAGAGACACACGTCGGCAGCGACGGCTGGTTCGCACTGGCAGCCAAAGACGACGAGGCCGTCTCTTTCCACGAGCAGTGATAGTTTTTCTTTATGTTGTTGTTTTTATGGATCTTTTGCTGTGTAAAAACATATATTTGTTATGCAAGTCACCTGACTTGGGTCAGTCTATCATTTCAGGCGGTTGGATGAATATCCTACGTCTCCTAACCCTTCTTTCCTTCTTCCTCACCTCTTCTTCTTCCCCAACAGACCACCGCACGGGCCGTACGGATACTCCCCAACATGCGGTTGGATAAACATACTCTATGAACGAAAATTATGTGTCAGCGATAGGATTGCTGAGTTTGGTTTGTTCACATGCGACAGCACGTGTCAGTGAGGGTGCGTTCCCTTGGTTGGGTTTGCGGCGTGCAGGAGCGACTGTGTGAGGGTGCGGTGCGACCGCGGCGTGCAGGAGCGACCGTGTGAGGGTGCGGTGCGACCGCGACAGCCGTGCGCAAGTGTACCTCCTTCTCATTTTGAAAACTTTAGGCAAGCTTGGCAAAAATGTGTGGTGAAGTTTGGCAATGCAAGGCCTAGACCCAAACAGGATAAGTACGTACGTACTAGGAGTACTAGTGTTAAAAAAGAAAGGCGGGGTTTTCCTTCGCAGGATTTAATCGATACAAATCCTCGATTCATGTGTCAATTAATGCGTATTTTTTTCTCCAAAGACCAAAGAGCTAACCATCTCACTCCTCATCGCTTGATTAATGCAGCGCCATGCAAACCAACCTTCTCACTTCCGCATGCATGCAGGGGATATTAATGTCCTTGGTTGCTAACCCCATCAATTTTGCCTCAATTAGTGTTAGTGGCCCTTTGCAAATTGTAATTTTGATATACTGGCCTTGTGTACAAAAAAATGGAGGTAGTAACTATATTTGACTTCCTTCCCCATTGCGGTGACGTCGACGATATCTTTTTTTTGGTAGTTTGGCGAAGTGCGTTCGACGGAGAACACCATTGAGGGAGACCACGGTAAGTCGTTCGCAAGTGCCGCCTGCAAGCCGAGACGACCGCCTTATTTGCATCCAGGAAGTCCTTTACTAGTACTACTAGGAGTACTAGTGCGGTGAGATGGTTTCTCGAAGAAGACGATGGAGAAGCGGAGTCAGCGAAGAGTGAAATGATGGTTGCTTCGTCCGTGCTTTTGTGATTTGACGCCTCACTGCTTTGTGATTTGTGATAGAAGGGACAGGGGAGTAGACTATGTGCTCTATACTGTACTACATGCGTCCAAGCATGTGAGAAAGAGGAGAGACGTTGCATTTTTCTATTCCTTCAATCAATCAATCAGGGAGCTTCGGTTCCATCTTTTTGGCTTTGGCAACACCGTCCACAATGGTTCCCATGATGCCAAAAGCTATTTTCACATTTGGCTACACATTGTGGATGCCCTTAACCGTACCACTTGGTTTTGCTCCTGTGTGCTATCTATACAAATCTCAATTATATTGATCTAAAAAATTATAGAATCAAGATTAGTAAAAAGGAGGTGATTTTGCCGCGTGGATGGCGGGGGAGGTTTCTTATTTGAGCAATGCTACATCCACGTAATGGTTTACGTAAAGTTACAAACTGATGTGATGTGGGACTATTTGATTGGATTAAAGGAGAGGATTAGGCCCACCCCACCTGAAAATCAGGGGGGCATATATAGATTAGATGGAAAGTATACGTAGCAGCTACGTAGCCCTTTGTAAGTCTAGGATTAGGCTTCTTATTTTCGGAGGACGTTGTCCTGGCGGTTTGCTAACATGCGGTCCCACGTGTCAGTGCTTTACCAAGCCGATCCGCATCCCACATGAGGCAGAACAACGGCAGAAGCAACACGTGGTTAAGTTGAAGAAGATGAGGGAGAAGCGGATTCAGCAACGAGTGAAATGATGGTTGCTTCGTCCCTCCAACTTAACTGCAGGAAAGGTGCAAATTTGTGATTTGACGCCTCATTGCTCGTTACTACGCCGGCGCCATGACTGGGGTGCTTCATCCCGGCTGCTCTGCACTGTATTCCGGTATGGCACGTGGACCCGGTAGCTTGATGTCCCACATGTCGGCGAAAGGGACTAGAAGATTTATGAAAGCGAGCGCTCCACTCTTACGACGGAGGAGTAGACGACACGACGGCCCAGTTAACTGTCACTTGTACTGTATAGTACTATAGTTTTGCTGTTTCACACGATCCATCGATACAAACCCGATTAAACAGGAAACGGCGGGATTTTTCCCGCGTGGTAGATGATACTGGCCATACATTTCAAAGGCAATTTTAATGTATGCAAACAGAATAATTATAAGTAACAATATGATATCTAGTAAAACTAAAAACACATATGATTTATTATGTTAGAGTGTAGTAGTAGTGCTGTATTGCATAGTTGTTAGATGTAACATGCGAGAACGTGTAGAGATGTAGTTTTGGAGGGCCTACAGAGAGAAAAGCATAATACGGTCACCGAACTTCAGAATAAGCTGATTACGGTCACTATATATGTTTTCCGGTGATTATACGGTCACTTGCTCATAGTTCAGCATCGGATTGCACTCTGTTGACCGGCCAAATAGTCTGCGTGGCGCCATGTTGACTAGTTAAATTGACCACGTTCCTTGTGGGTCCCACCTGTCAGTTCGCATAGGCAAAAGGTCAGATAAACACAAATTTATGCAGGCGCGACAAGGCTCCAACCCGTGCGCGGGAATCACCTGGTTGTGTATGTGTCTGTCAGGGCCTGATGTGTGCGCATGCACGTGTAGGTTGAGCACTTGAGCGTGAGAGTGTGTGTTGGTCGTGTGGTGTACTGGTGTGTGCATGCATGCGTGCGTGTGTGCGTGTGAGTGTTGCGTGCGTGCGTGTGAGTGTTGCGTGCGTGCGTGGCTGCGTGTGTACGTGTGAGTGTTGCGTGCGTGCGTGGGTGCATGTGTTTGTGTGAGTGTTGCGTGGATGCAGTTCGTGTGCATGCGTGCGTGTGTGTATAATCACCACACCAGCTCCTGTGTGTTAAAACAGACGGCTCAACATACCAATACAAGGCCACCTTTGTCCACTGTGCCCGCGGTCATGACTTCGAACCACCATCCAAATATTTTTTTGTCGTTTGTTTTCATTCTTATTAGCAAGATGCCCGTGCGTTGCACGTAACATCAAGATGCATTTGTATGACTTGTTTATCTTGTGAGAGAAAAGGATGAACGAGGGAAGGCCTTATTTGCAAATGCGGAGAGGTGTGTGGGTACCTTTTTGCAAAATTGCCATAGTTTCTTTCCTATCCATCAGATATAAATCGGACGGCCTATATTGCAGGATGGCAGACACACCATCATCACCAACTCTATTTTTTATAAGAGTGTATTTTATGTATTTTATAAGAGTGTAGATGTAGAGTAGATACAACTTGACAGGTGGGCACGATGGTAGTGAGATAATGTGATGCAACACTAGAGGTGCCACGTGGAGCGTTTAACTGGTCAACTAATCATGTCATGAGCAAATAAAGAGTTGTACGGTGAGCCCGTGACTGTATAATAACCACTAAACGTAAATGGTGACCGTAATGAGTGGATTCTGAAGTCCAATGTACGTATCGTGCTTTCGTTTCAAATACAATCATCGTCATTGCATATATCGCGAGAGAAAGATGAAACATGCGTGAATTTTCTGGGGGCTTACTTTAGAGGACCTGGAGATAGTTTTGTGTGCATACGTGAAAGGGGCGTACAGGGGGGTATGCGATGGAGAGAGAGATGCTCTTCGTTTCTCTTTATTATGACTAACTTTGTATATGTTGGGAATCGTAGCATAATTTTAAAATTTTTCTACGCTCATCAAGATGCATCTATGGAGTATACTAGCAACGAGGGGAAAGGAGTGCATCTACATACCCTTGTAGATCGCGAGCGGAAGCGTTCCAATGAACGTGGATGACGGAGTCGTACTCGTCGTGATTCAAATCACCGATGACCGAGTGCCGAACGGATGGCACCTCCGCGTTCAACACACGTACGGTGCAGCAACGTCTCCTCCTTCTTGATCCAGCAAGGGGGAAGGAGAGGTTGATGGAGATCCAGCAGCACGACGGCGTGGTGGTGGATGTAGCGGGTCTCCGGCAGGGCTACGCCGAGCTTCTGCGAGAGGGAGAGGTGTTGCAGGGGGAGAGGGAGGCACCCAAGGCTGTAGCTTGCTGCCCTCCCTCCCCCCTTTATATAGGCCCCCTGGGGGGGCACCGGCCCTAGGAGATGGGATCTCCAAGGGGGGGCGGCGGCCAAAGGGGGGAAGGGGTTGCCTTGCCCCCCAAGGCAAGGGGGAAGCTCCCCCCTAGGGTTCCCAACCCTAGGCGCATGGGGGGAGGCCCAAGGGGGGCGCCCCAGCCCACTAAGGGCTGGTTCCCTTCCACTTTCAGCCCACGGGGCCCTCCGGGATAGGTGGCCCCACCCGGTGGACCCCCGGGACCCTTCCGGTGGTCCCGGTACAATACCGGTAACCCTCGAAACTTTCCCGGTGGCCGAAACTGGACTTCCTATATATAATTCTTCACCTCCGGACCATTCTGGAACCTCTCGTGACGTCCGGGATCTCATCCGGGACTCCGAACAACTTTCAGGTTTCCGCATACATATATCTCTACAACCCTAGCGTCACCGAACCTTAAGTGTGTAGACCCTACGGGTTCGGGAGACATGTAGACATGACCGAGACGCCTCTCCAGTCAATAACCAACAGCGGGATCTGGATACCCATGTTGGCTCCCACATGTTCCACGATGATCTCATCGGATGAACCACGGTGTCGAGGATTCAATCAATCCCGTATACAATTCCCTTTGTCAATCGGTATGTTACTTGCCCGAGATTCGATCGTCGGTATCCCAATACCTTGTTCAATCTCGTTACCGGCAAGTCTCTTTACTCGTACCGCAATGCATGATCCCGTGACTAACGCCTTAGTCACATTGAGCTCATTATGATGATGCATTACCGAGTGGGCCCAGAGATACCTCTCCGTCACACGGAGTGACAAATCCCAGTCTCGATCCGTGCCAACCCAACAGACACTTTCGGAGATACCCGTAGTGCACCTTTATAGTCACCCAGTTATGTTGTGACATTTGGCACACCCAAAGCACTCCTACGGTATCCGGGAGTTGCACGATCTCATGGCCTAAGGAAAAGATACTTGACATTGGAAAAGCTCTAGCAAACGAAACTACACGATCTTTTATGCTATGCTTAGGATTGGGTCTTGTCCATCACATTATTTTCCTAATGATGTGATCCCGTTATCAATGACATCCAATGTCCATAGCCAGGAAACCATGACTATCAGTTGATCAACGAGCTAGTCAACTAGAGGCTTACTAGGGACACGTTGTGGTCTATGTATCCACACATGTATTACGATTTCCGGACAATACAATTATAGCATGAATAATAGACAATTACCATGAACAAAGAAATATAATAATAACCATTTATTATTGCCTCTAGGGCATATTTCCAACAGTCTCCCACTTGCACTAGAGTCAATAATCTAGTTACATTGTGATGAATCGAACACCCATTGCGTCCTGGTGTTGATCATGTTTTGCCCTAGGGAGAGGTTTAGTCAACGGATCTGCTACATTCAGGTCCGTGTGTACTTTAAAAATAACTATGTCTCCATTTTGAACACTTTCACGAATGGAGTTGAAGCGACGCTTGATATGCCTAGTCTTCCTGTGAAACCTGGGCTCCTTCGCAAGGGAAATGGCTCCAGTGTTGTCACAGAAGAGAGTCATCGGGCCTGACGCATTGGGAATCACCCTAGGTCGGTAATGAACTCCTTCATCCAGACTGCTTCCTGTGCTGCCTCCGAGGCTGCCATGTACTCCGCTTCACATGTAGATCCCGCCACGACGCTTTGCTTGCAACTGCACCAGCTTACTGCTCCTCCATTCAAAATATACACGTATCCGGTCTGTGACTTCGAGTCATCCAGATCTGTGTCGAAGCTAGTGTCGACGTAACCCTTTACGACGAGCTCTTCGTCACCTCCATAAACGAGAAACATGTCCTTAGTCCTTTTTAGGTACTTTAGGATATTCTTGACCGCTGTCCAGTGTTCCATGCCGGGATTACTTTGGTACCTTCCTACCAAACTTACGGCAAGGTTTACATCAGGTCTGGTACACAGCATGGCATACATAATAGACCCTATGGCTGAGGCATAGGGGATGACACTCATCTTTTCTCTATCTTCTGCCGCGGTCGGGCATTGAGCCGTGCTCAATTGCACACCTTGCAATACAGGCAAGAACCCCTTCTTGGACTGATCCATATTGAACTTCTTCAATATCTTGTCAAGGTATGTACTCTGTGAAAGACCAATGAGGCGTCTTGATCTATCTCTATAGATCTTGATGCCTAATATATAAGCAGCTTCTCCAAGGTCCTTCATTGAAAAACACTTATTCAAATGGGCCTTTATACTTTCCAAGAATTCTATATCATTTCCCATCAATAATATGTCATCCACATATAATAAGAGAAATGCTACAGAGCTCCCACTCACTTTCTTGTAAACACAGGCTTCTCCATAAGTCTTTGTAAACCCAAACGCTTTGATCATCTCATCAAAGCGAATGTTCCAACTCCGAGATGCTTGCACCAGCCCATAGATTGAGCGCTGGAGCTTGCATACTTTGTTAGCATCCTTAGGATCGACAAAACCTTCCGGCTGCATCATATACAACTCTTCCTTAAGGAAGCCATTAAGGAATGCCGTTTTGACGTCCATCTGCCATATCTCATAATCATAGTATGCGGCAATTTCTAACATGATTCGGACGGACTTCAGCTTCGCTACGGGTGAGAAAGTCTCATCGTAGTCAACCCCTTGAACTTGTCGATAACCCTTAGCGACAAGTCGAGCTTTGTAGATGGTCACATTACCATCTGCGTCCGTCTTCTTCTTAAAGATCCATTTGTTTTCTATGGCTCGCCGCTCATCGGGCAAGTCAGTCAAAGTCCATACTTTGTTTTCATACATGGATTCTATCTCGGATTTCATGGCTTCTAGCCATTTGTCGGAATCCGGGCCCGCCATCGCTTCTTCATAGTTCGAAGGTTCACTGTTGTCTAACAACATGATTTCTAGGACAGGGTTGCCATACCACTCTGGTGCGGTACGTGTCCTTGTGGACCTACGAGGTTCAGTAGTAACTTGATCCGAAGCTTCATGATCATCATCATTAACTTCCTCTCCAGTCGGTGCAGGCACCACAGGAACATCTTCCCGCGCTGCGCTACTTTCCGGCACGGAAGGGGTGACTGTCACCTCATAAAGTTCTACTTTCCTCCCACTCAATTCTTTCGAGAGAAACTCCTTCTCTAGAAAGGACCCGTTCTTGGCAACGAAGATCTTGCCTTCGGATCTGAGGTAGAAGGTATACCCAATAGTTTCCTTAGGGTATCCTATGAAAACGCATTTTTCCGACTTGGGTTCGAGCTTTTCAGGTTGAAGTTTCTTGACATAAGCATCGCATCCCCAAACTTTTAGAAACGACAGCTTAGGTTTCTTCCCAAACCATAATTCATACGGTGTCGTCTCAACGGATTTCGACGGAGCCCTATTTAAAGTGAATGCGGCAGTCTCTAAAGCATAGCCCCAAAATGAGAGCGGTAAATCGGTAAGAGACATCATAGATCGCACCATATCCAATAGAGTGCGATTACGACGTTCGGACACACCATTTCTCTGAGGTGTTCCTGGCGGCGTGAGTTGTGAAACTATTCCACATTTCCTTAAGTGTGTACCAAATTCGTGACTTAAATATTCTCCACCACGATCTGATCGTAAGAATTTTATTTTCCTGTCACGTTGATTCTCAACTTCACTCTGAAATTCCTTGAACTTTTCAAAGGTTTCAGACTTGTGTTTCATTAGGTAGACATACCCATATCTACTTAAGTCATCAGTGAGAGTGAGAACATAACGATATCCTCCGCGAGCCTCAACACTCATTGGACCGCACACATCGGTATGTATGATTTCCAATAAGTTGGTTGCTCGCTCCATTGTTCCGGAGAACGAAGTCTTGGTCATCTTACCCATGAGGCATGGTTCGCACGTGTCAAATGATTCGTAATCAAGAGACTCCAAAAGTCCATCTGTATGGAGCTTCTTCATGCGCTTGACACCAATGTGACCAAGGCGGCAGTGCCACAAGTATGTGGGACTATCGTTATCAACTTTACATCTTTTGGTATTCACGCTATGAATATGTGTAACATCACGTTCGAGATTCATCAAGAATAAACCATTGACCAGCGGGGCATGACCATAAAACATATCTCTCAAATAAATTGAACAACCATTATTCTCGGATTTAAATGAGTAGCCATCTCGAATTAAACGAGATCCAGATACAATGTTCATGCTCAAAGCTGGCACTAAATAACAATTATTGAGGTTTAAAACTAATCCCGTAGGTAGATGCAGAGGTAGTGTGCCGACGGCGATCACATCGACCTTGGAACCATTCCCGACGCGCATCGTCACCTCGTCCTTCGCCAGTCTCCGTTTATTCCGTAGTTCCTGTTTTGAGTTACAAATATGAGCAACCGCACCGGTATCAAATACCCAGGAGCTACTACGAGTACTGGTAAGGTACACATCAATTACATGTATATCACATATACCTTTGGTGTTGCCGGCCTTCTTGTCCGCTAAGTATTTGGGGCAGTTCCGCTTCCAGTGACCACTTCCCTTGCAATAAAAGCACTCAGTTTCAGGCTTGGGTCCATTCTTTGACTTCTTCCCAGTAACTGGTTTACCGGGCGCGGCAACTCCCTTGCCGTCCTTCTTGAAGTTCTTCTTACCATTGCCCTTCTTGAACTTAGTGGTTTTATTCACCATCAACACTTGATGTTCTTTTCTGATTTCTACCTCCGCTGATTTCAGCATCGAATATACCTCAGGAATGGTCTTTTCCATCCCCTACATATTGTAGTTCATCACAAAGCTCTTGTAGCTTGGTGGAAGCGACTGGAGGATTCTGTCAATGACCGCGTCATCCGGGAGATTAACTCCCAGCTGAGTCAAGCGGTTGTGCAACCCAGACATTCTGAGTATGTGCTCACTAACAGAACTATTCTCCTCCATCTTACAGCTGAAGAACTTGTCGGAGACATCATATCTCTCGACCCGGGCATGAGCTTGGAAAACCATTTTCAGCTCCTCGAACATCTCATATGCTCCATGTTTCTCAAAACGCTTTTGGAGACCCGGTTCTAAGCTGTAAAGCATGCCGCACTGAACGAGGGAGTAATCATCAACACGTGTTTGCCAAGCGTTCATAACGTCTTGGTTCTCTGGGATTGGTGCTTCACCTAGCGGTGCTTCTAAGACATAATCTTTCTTGGCTGCTATGAGGATGATCATCAGGTTCCGGACCCAGTCCGTATAGTTGCTGCCATCATCTTTCAGCTTGGTTTTCTCTAGGAACGCGTTGAAATTGAGGACAACGTGGGCCATTTGATCTACAAGACATAGTGTAAAGATTTTAGACTAAGTTCATGATAATTAAGTTCATCTAATCAAATTATTCAATGAACTCCCACTCAGACAGACATCCCTCTAGTCATCTAAGTGAAACATGATCCGAGTTAACTAGGCCGTGTTCGATCATCACGTGAGACGGACTAGTCAAGATCGGTGAACATCTCCATGTTGATCGTATCTTCTATACGACTCATGCTTGACCTTTCGGTCCTCCGTGTTCCGAGGCCATGTCTGTACATGCTAGGCTCGTCAAGTCAACCTAAGTGTATTGCGTGTGTTCCGAGGCCATGTCTGTACATGCTAGGCTCGTCAACACCCGTTGTATTCGAACGTTAGGATCTATCACACCCGATCATCACATGGTGCTTCGAAACAACGAACCTTCGCAACAGTGCACAGTTAGGGTGAACACTTTCTTGAAATTATTATAAGGGATCATCTTACTTACTACCGTCGTTCTAAGCAAATAAGATGCAAAAACATGATAAACATCACATGCAATCAAATAGTGACATGATATGGCCAATATCATCATGCTCCTTTGATCTCCATCTTCGGGGCACCATGATCATCTTCGTCACCGGCATGACACCATGATCTCCATCATCATGATCTCCATCATTGTGTCTTCATGAAGTCGTCACGCCAACGATTACTTCTACTTCTATGGCTAACGCGTTTAGCAATAAAGTAAAGTAAATTACATGGCGTTATTCAATGACACACAGGTCATGCAAAATAATAAAGACAACTCCTATGGCTCCTGCCGGTTGTCATACTCATCGACATGCAAGTCGTGATTCCTATTACAAGAATATGATCAATCTCATACATCACATATATCATTCATCACATGTTCTGGCCATATCATATCACATATATCACTTGCTGCAAAAACAAGTTAGACGTCCTCTAATTGTTGTTGCAAGTTTTTACGTGGTTTGTAGATTTCTAGCAAGAACGTTTTCTTACCTACGTATGACCACAACGTGATTTGCCAATTTCTATTTACCCTTCATAAGGACCCTTTTCATCGAATCCGTTCTGACTAAAGTAGGAGAGACAGACACCCGCTAGCCACCTTATGCAACTAGTGCATGTCAGTCGGTGGAACCTGTCTCACGTAAGCGTACGTGTAAGGTCGGTCCGGGCCGCTTCATCCTACAATGCCGCCGAAACAAGAAACGACAAACTCAACGCCCACAACTGCTTTGTGTTCTACTCGTGCATAGTAACTACGCATAGGCCTGGCTCATGATGCCACTATTGGGAATCGTAGCATAATTTTAAAATTTTCCTACGCTCATCAAGATGCATCCATGGAGTATACTAGCAACGAGGGGAAAGGAGTGCATCTACATACCCTTGTAGATCGCGAGCGGAAGCGTTCCAATGAACGTGGATGACGGAGTCGTACTCGTCGTGATTCAAATCACCGATGACCGAGTGCCGAACGGACGGCACCTCCGCGTTCAACACACGTACGGTGCAGCAACGTCTCCTCCTTCTTGATCCAGCAAGGGGGAAGGAGAGGTTGATGGAGATCCAGCAGCACGACGGCGTGGTGGTGGATGTAGCGGGTCTCCGGCAGGGCTACGCCGAGCTTCTGCGAGAGGGAGAGGTGTTGCAGGGGGAGAGGGAGGCACCCAAGGCTGTAGCTTTCTGCCCTCCCTCCCCCCCTTTATATAGGCCCCCTGGGGGGGGCGCCGGCCCTAGGAGATGGGATCTCCAAGGGGGGGCGGCGGCCAAAGGGGGGAAGGGGTTGCCTTGCCCCCTAAGCCAAGGGGGAAGCTCCCCCCCTAGGGTTCCCAACCCTAGGCGCATGGGGGGAGGCCCAAGGGGGGCGCCCCAGCCCAATAAGGGCTGGTTCCCTTCCACTTTCAGCCCACGGGGCCCTCCGGGATAGGTGGCCCCACCCGGTGGATCCCCGGGACCCTTCCGGTGGTCCCGGTACAATACCGGTAACCCCCGAAACTTTCCCGGTGGCCGAAACTGGACTTCCTATATATAATTCTTCACCTCCGGACCATTCCGGAACCTCTCGTGACGTCCGGGATCTCATCCGGGACTCCGAACAACTTTCAGGTTTCCGCATACATATATCTCTACAACCCTAGCGTCACCGAACCTTAAGTGTGTAGACCCTACGGGTTCGGGAGACATGTAGACATGACCGAGACGCCTCTCCAGTAAATAACCAACAGCGGGATCTGGATACCCATGTTGGCTCCCACATGTTCCATGATGATCTCATCGGATGAACCACGGTGTCGAGGATTCAATCAATCCCGTATACAATTCCCTTTGTCAATCGGTATGTTACTTGCCCGAGATTCGATCGTCGGTATCCCAATACCTTGTTCAATCTCGTTACCGGCAAGTCTCTTTACTCGTACCGCAATGCATGATCCCGTGACTAACGCCTTAGTCACATTGAGCTCATTATGATGATGCATTACCGAGTGGGCCCAGAGATACCTCTCCGTCACACGGAGTGACAAATCCCAGTCTCGATCCGTGCCAACCCAGCAGACACTTTCGGAGATACCCGTAGTGCACCTTTATAGTCACCCAGTTACGTTGTGACGTTTGGCACACCCAAAGCACTCCTACGGTATCCGGGAGTTGCACGATCTCATGGTCTTAGGAAAAGATACTTGACATTGGAAAAGCTCTAGCAAACGAAACTACACGATCTTTTATGCTATGCTTAGGATTGGGTCTTGTCCATCACATCATTCTCCTAATGACGTGATCCTGTTATCAATGACATTCAATGTCCATAGCCAGGAAACCATGACTATCAATTGATCAACGAGCTAGTCAACTAGAGGCTTACTAGGGACACGTTGTGGTCTATGTATCCACACATGTATTACGATTTCCGGACAATACAATTATAGCATGAATAATAGACAATTACCATGAACAAATAAATATAATAATAACCATTTATTATTGCCTCTAGGGCATATTTCCAACAGTATATAGTATAAAAATATACAAATTCACAGTGCGGAATAAATATCATCGTGGGCACCATGCAATGCAAATTAGCGTTCGTACTCCTCCATATAACTTTGTAATGTTGTATATATGTAGAAACTCTAAAATAATTTTTTGGCCACACTTTATTCAAAAGGAATGTTGTATGCGAAATAAATGTGAAGAGAGGGCTTTTTGGATCAATGGGGTACGTGATGTAACATGTGTGAATGTGTAGTTGATGCATTTGGCGGGGCCTAGAGAGGTATGTGTGTGTAGTACGTATTCGAGAGAGGCATGGATAGAGGGGCCGACGGGGGGGGGGGGCGTGGGAGAGATAGCATGAGAAATGAGAGTGGTCTAGAGAGAGAGAGACGAATATGACATCACGACAAGAGATTCCATTCCCTTGAGTGTGTATATGCAAGGGGGAGGGAATAGAGGCACCAGGAGAAATTTTCTGTGTGTGTGGTGTTTGTGTTGGTATGTGTGGGTGTGAGAAGATAATGAGACGTGGGGGCAGAGGGTGTGTCACCGCGTGAGATCCGGTGGGTCGAGGTGAGGCCCTTCGTTCGGTTCCGTCCTGCGCCACATTGGTCGGCCCGTGACG
>NC_057814.1:461681214-461693296 GCF_018294505.1 Triticum aestivum | reverse complement strand
AGAGAGAGAGACGAATATGACGTCACGACAAGAGATTCCATTCCCTTGAGTGTGTATATGCAAGGGGGAGGGAATAGAGGCACCAGGAGAAATTTTCTGTGTGTGTGGTGTTTGTGTTGGTATGTGTGGGTGTGAGAAGATAATGAGACGTGGGGGCAGAGGGTGTGTCACCGCGTGAGGTCCGGTGGGTCGAGGTGAGGCCCTTCGTTCGGTTCCGTCCTGCGCCACATTGGTCGGCCCATGACGCATTTAGGAAGACCCATGGATGACTAGTCGTACAAGACAAAGATAGCAGAATTGTGAAGGACTCTGTGTCCACTGACAAAGCCGGCTAGGATTTGTAACCCTAGGTTCTCGGACTAAGGTAACCCCTTTATCTCTAATATTACTATTCATCCAACCTAACTTTAAGGGGCATCCTACAGAATGCTCTGCTAAAATCATACTCGTCGATTAGGAAGAGAGGTGTGAGACAATGCGTGAGTGACAGGCGTAAAGATAATGTGCGTACATGAGACACGTAGGCAGGTCCATGTATATAGAAAGGGTCGATGAGGATTCTGCGTGTGTATGTTTGCGAGAGGAAGAGTGCTTGTGATAAAGGTTAGTGAAAACAGTTGTAAATGGTTACGAGAGGGAGGGAGGGTTATATCTAGAGCATGTGTGCGAGAAAGACACCTCGGGAGAGACTGTGTGAGCATGTGTGAGAGACCACCAATGGAGAGTGAAACTACACGTAAAAGACTGCTCTACACATTGATTAAAGATATAAATTGTATCCAAATATTAGGATGGGATCATGATATTTGCAATTCGCGTAAGGAGCAGTCATTGATCCATCAGACATCTAGATTCTATCGAATTTGAGCATGTCTACGTTATTATTCGACACAATTGATCCACATAGTTAGTATTTTGAACTCCAGACAATGCATCGCTTTAGCAATCGAATATAAACGTGAGTATAGTTCATGTTGTGTGTGTAAAGCACATTATACATACGAAAGTTACACAATGGACATTATAAATAGCTACCTATGAACTAGCATACATTTGAATTCAACTTAAGGTGGTTTAAAAAAATTGAATTCAACATGAAGTCCATTCAATTATTTGAATTTGATATCATGGCATTTGCAAACCATACCTAAATTATGGGGGCACCAATCTTTGCTCTAATTTTGTACATAATAGCATATGTAGTCGTGTACAAAATAGATTCAAATTTAGCTCCTCCATTCCAAAATAATCGTAGTTATAGGATTTTCAAGTGTCAAAATTTCAAAAAGAAGCGGATAATTTAATGAGGTTTTCAAACATACAAGGTCAAATATAACGGTGTCTATTTAGGTCAATCCTCATAGTTCAAGAGTACTCTAAACGTGAATGCTTGTGTTTCAAAATTTCGAACGAAGCGCCAAAAGAGCCTCTACTCGCCCGAAACCGCGTGAGACCAATGTTTGGTAGTACAAGGAAATTACTTTTCTAATAACTCCGACCCGTGAAACCTACCGGCCCGACGTCCAAAGGTCTAAACCGGGGTAGGTTCGTAGCTTCATCTAGATGCCACACAACCGCATCCAAAAAACATTCATACACAATGGCCGCCTAAGCACACATGCGTGTGGCCGAAATCGCTCCCGCCGACTATTTGGGACACCTGGGATTACCATCCTACCTCCGACCCGCAGCAGGTCCGAAATTTAAGAGGGGGGCAAAGTTTGTACTTTCCCCAAATTTCAAACAAGCGCGTCCCATCTTCTGTTCAAAAAAGCCAAAAACAAGCGCGTCCCAGACCAAAACATGGTTCCCCCCTACCCATGCGATTCCCCATTCATACTCCGCGGGCGCCAAAACTACCTCTCCACCAGCCGCGAAACCCCGGCGTCCTCCGTCCGCCACCCCATCCCACCCATCAACCGCCGCCCTCCTCCATCACGCCGGAGCCGATACCCCGACGTCGCCGTCCACCGCAACCTCAACCGCAACGCCCTCCATGGCTAGTAGTTGAAGCCGAGGCCGAGCCGTCCGTACCCGAGCCAGTTCAACCATGCCGTCCTGCGCCTCATCGCTGCCGCTCCAACTTCGCCACCCTCCACTGCACCGGAGCTGTTCCTGCTACGCCGTCCTTCGCTGCCTCGGATCTGCTTCCCCTCCGCCGACATACGGCCACGGCAACACAGTCAACAATTTGGCCATGGGTTCGTCCAAGCCTGCACCCTCCAGAACATCGGTTTCCCTGGTAAAAAGAAGATCGGCGCGACATGTGGAGGTGACCACACCGGCTACCGAAAAAGGTACTCCTCTTCCCTTATTCGTGCAAATCTTACGTCTCTGCTTGCACGGTATTCATCCCACAGAAGACACTAGTTGACTGCTTCTTCTTGATACTAGATGTTCCTAGTAACTCGCGATGCACAAGGTTTCTCCTCATATACTATTTCACCTTAGCTAGAGGCCCGTCGCCCCCCTGAATTTCAATTTCTGGCCAGTTGATTCCCAATTAACGGAAGCATTCCCCGGCGTAACAGGCGCTAGTACGCCTATTACGCTAGGGAAGCAGCGCCTTGGTGTTTATCTTAGGGGCGTGTGCGGACTAGAGCTACTGGCGCCCGATCTGGAGGTCGGCCGGGATTAAAGGGATGGCCTGGGGGCGCTGCCAAGCACGGCGGTGGTGTGAGGTAGATGGGAGGGTGGGGCGGCGGAGGCAGGGGTCTGGGCTGGTGGTCGCTGGCGGTTCGAGAAAGATCGTCAACAGTGACTGGCGGGAGGTAGACGAAGGCCATCTGCCCGTTCCTTATAGATCGGACGGTTCATTAAAAAAATTGACTGACCTATTTATTTTCAGTCGACTGTTATCTTAGATATGACCACATGTGGTGGTGTGCTGGAGGAGTACCTGCATTTCCTGTGCTCATATATTACAAAATCATACGGAGTAGAATCTAATTTTGTTTGCCATGCAATGTTGTAGAGCTATCATATGTCTCCTGTCATTTATTTTTCAGCCACCTGCTATCTGCTACTTTTAGAGTGCACTAGTTCTGCACACACTTCACCCTTACTCTCACTATTGTGTTTTTATGCAAGGGTATTTCAGACTCTGCTGCCATGAGATAAGCCAAAAAGAAAAGAGAGAAGTCGCTCCAGCTTCGTATGCGGGTAGGCAAGACACGTTACAACGCTATAAAGGGTGCAGTGTCAGCAGATGGAGATGGTAAATGTAGCTCTGGAGTTGATGACCTCGCTCGCAATGAACCACCATCCCAGGTGCTTGCTTTAACTTTGCGGTGTCATATGTGGTTGCATGTTCCATATGGTGTCTAGCTTGTATTCGAAAGGCCGAAGTCGGTAAGATAAGGAAAGATATTTTTTTACATGAACCACCATCCCGTGAGCACCAGAAGACAAATAGCTAGTCAGGGCACTGGCCGAGCCAGTGACAAGCCCAGCAAAGATAGGCATCACCTGGAAGCCAACTAAAAAGCTGCGATGGTGGCGAAGCAGCCTGCCTCCCACCAGGCTCTTAGGTCCTAGATGATCATGCTCACCACTCCAGCCGGATGTCTAGCTTGTATTGCTTCCAATTTGGTTAAATTGCATCTTCTTAGCTTACACATTATACCTTTGAATATGACATGCCTTTCTGTTTTTGGTATATACTAGTACATATGTGTATTAACCATGTTCTTACATCAAACTAATGTTCTTGTGTATCCCTCATCAATCACTTATGACGAGGCAGGCAGGCAAGGGGACTACTCCTCATTTAAAGAATGCAACGTCAGCCTCCCGACATGATCCTCAAGAAACAGAAATGCTAGATGAAGATAGTGAACGTAGCTCTGTAGTTGATTACAGCATTTCCCCTACACTAGCATCGCAGGTGCTTGCTCTAACTTGGCAGCGTGATATGTGGTTGCATGTTGCATATGGTGTCTAGATTGTAATTCTTCCAATCTGGTTAAACTGCATGTGCTAGTCTGCTTAGCTTATACATTATACCTGTTAATGTGACATGCCTTCCTGTATTTAGTACATAGTACATCTGTCTATTAAGCATGTCCTTACATAAAACTATTGTTTTTTTGTATCCCGCATCAATCAACATGACGAGACACCTTTAGTATATGCAGTGCGATATTAGTTGCATCTTTCATATGATTTATAGCATGCGCTGCTTCTAATTTGTTGAAATTCCATTTATGATGGGACACTTTTAACTTGGCAGAGTCATATTGGTTGCATCTTTCATGTGGTGTCTAGCTTGCATTGCTTCTTATTTGCCGGAATGGTTTCTGCTTAGTTTACACAAACAGTTGTGAACATGCCATGCCGTCCTGTTTTTCGTACATATTCCATCCTAGTATAATGTGTTTGCCTTACATCAAAGTAGTGATTGTCAGTATCATGCATGTGAGTTCTGAAGAGAGAATTTTATTGCTTTTTCTTGTCGGTTTTACTTGACAATTCAAAATCAATAAAGCGGAAGGAAGTTAGCAAGGCAGCGGATAAAGGTGCTCCTTCCGAACGGAGGGCCTCTACAGTTTCTACTCCTCCACACCCCCAAGACGATTTCCAAGACAACACATGCATAGACACTCAACAAAGTTGTGTTTATGATGAGCACGTCTCCCCTAGTGCAGCATCACCGGTGCTCCCTCTAACTTGGCACTGTTATATGTGGTTGCATGTTATGTGTGATGTCTAGCTTGTATTGCTTCTAATTTTGTTGAATTCCATCTGCTTACTTTACACATTATACTTGAATAAGACACGTGTTCCTGTTTCTAGAACATACAATATTTGTCTATCACACCATGTTCTTACATCAAATTACTACTATTGTGTAACCTGCAACAATCACTTATCATAAGACACGTTTGACTTCAGAGTGTGATATAGGTTACATCTCACATTCTTTTCTAGCTTGTACTACTAATTTGTTGAAATGGCACTTATGACGAGACAGTTTTAACTTGGTAGAGTGATATTCGTTGCATCTTTCATGTGGTGTCTAGCTTTCATTGAAATGCCTTCTCCTTAGTTTACACATCATAAGCTGTGAATATGCAATGCTGTGAATATGCAATGGCACTAATGACGAGAGACCTCTAACATGGTAGTGTGATGTTGTTTGCATCTTGCATATGATTTATTTCTTGTACTGCTTCACATTTGTTTAAATGCCATTTATGATGAGACACTGTTAACTTGGCAGAGCGATATTTGTAGCATCTTTCATATGGTGTCTACCTTCCATTGCATTGCTTCTAATTTGGCGAAATGTCTTCTTCTTAGTTTACACATCATAGTTCTGGTTATCTCTTCCGTCCTGTTTTTCATACATATTACATCCTCCTATCATGTGGTTGTCTAACATCAAAGTTCAGTTCGTTTGCATCACGCATCAATTTGTTCTGAAGAACTAAATTGTTATTCATTTTTCTTGTCGGCTTGAATTAACATGGCACAGAGAAAGAGGAAGAAACACAGAATGGCGGGAAATGAGAAGCGGATGAATCCTGCAGATTCTGCTGGTACTGATGGTGCAATAGAAGGTCAAAGTCCAGCGGAAAATTCTACAAACACGGCATCCCATGCTACACGAGTTGCAAAAAAATCCAAACAGAAACAAATAGCTGCCACCAAACAAGCAGAGACAGCCCTAGTTCTTGCAACACCTACCACAGTACTACCAGCTGCACGACTTACTCGTGCGTCAACTGAGCTAGCAGCACGTTCCCAAGCTCCCTTGCCACCTGACACTACTTCCCAAGCACTCCTGACACAAGACGAGTTGGCAATATCAGATGAACCTTGTGAGCTTCAACAGCAAGAAGGTAGTTGCTGGAGTCAAGTTACAGTTGCATGCTTCTTTATATGTAGTCTCACAGTTTGATGTACACTAACACTTCCTATGTTCGTTGTTGGACTAGCACCTAGGCGCAAGAGGAAACAAACATCAGGGATAATGCTCGATAGGTTAACTAAATCTAGAGGAGGAAGAATGGAGATCCGTTTTGAGGCAGGTTTAAAAAGGCCACGTGATGCTACAGAGTCAGCCAAGTTAGTATCAGAGGCATCGGTTGCCGTTAAGTGTCATGTACGTATCCTCCCAACATGGATTCAGTACAGGAATGACAAAGACGAAACCCAGTTCAACACCTTCCTCGACCATTTATCTGTAAGTATGGTTATGTATGGAAACTAGTAATATCGTCTTGCTCTGTCCCATACTTTCTAGGTTGCTGATAATGAGACTCCCATAATTTTCAACAGATGAGGTTCAAGTTGGATAGCCAAGATGATGCAACCAGACAAGCTTGCACCCATGTTTTCAAGTCTGCTTTGCGACAGTATCGGTATAACTTGAGGAAAACTCACTTTGAAGGCAAGGCTAACAGTGAACTTTCCCAAACATCTCCAGTGGAAAATATATCGGATGAAGACTGGAGGGGCCTTGTTAAACACTGGTCTGATCCGAAGTATCAGGTACATTATATATATGTGATCAGATCACATGTTGAAGTCCTATTTACGCATATGCCACACAAATCTATCTTCTTGTAGGTGAACTGTTCAAAGAACAAGGCCAACCGTACGAAAGTGAAATTCCAACAGACGACAGGATCTCGTAGCTATATTGCACACTGCGAGGCTCTTGTAATTAGCTGTTGTTTCACTCTTTTCGCTGTACCATATTATCAGATCTATATTGACTTGTTCGAAATGCAGAGGAAAGCCCGCAAGGACCAAAAAGTACCTGAACCAAATGCTGTGGAAATCTTCAAGGACTGTCACACCAGCAAGAAGAAGGGCATGACTACACCAGTCAAAGCCGCTGTTGTAAGTCCTTAATCCTCATGCCTTTTAGCTACTACTTACTCTGACTTGTGCCTTGAACTGCATGGTTTGTAGCCAATGTCTATTACTCTTTTCAATTTTATACACAATTGTCTTAGCGTATCATTGCACCTTACAAGGTTTAAAAGAGAGGAGTGATGTTCCTTTGATCTTGACCCGTAATCTAGTTCCGTGCTGGACTTGCCCACACAATGTTACAATTTCCTGTTTGTCTATTCTCAGTTGTTTTGTGATATGAATGATGTCATACTATGCTTACCGTATTATAAACTTCGTCTCTTTATCCTTAGCCCTCAATACAATGTGAAGAAATAGACAATACATTAGTGATGGTACATGGTCATATGTTTGGAACCTGGTTTTATTATGTACTTTGCAATAAAATACAACTAATATTTTACATGGGTTCACCAGAATAAGTTCTGTATATAGACCAAAGCTATTTTGTTTGGTTTTGCTGCCTCCTTAATATATTCTGTTCTGGTACTACTAATGTAAAACCTCAACTTTTCAGCGACCTATGGAAAAAATGGTGGAACCGCCACCTTCTGAAGGTGGCGAGGCAACTATAACCGCAATGTCAGCTCTTGTTGCAGTGGGTCAGTACCTGTCCACTAACAGTGCCAAAAGCACGTTCCTGCGTAATACTGGGTTGGTTGTTAAGGCAATATCGTCCAAACTGCCTCATGATCAAGATATGCAAGCTCAAAGCAATGTTGTATCTGCGCTCCAGATACAAGTCCATTCCCTAACAGAGACCCTTTGTGAAACAAGGAGAAACATTGCTCAATGTCGTCAAGATATGCATGGTTTTGAAACCAGACTATCAAACATTTGCTATGTTGTTCAGGAGCCTAGGGGAAATGAAGGCGAGGGTTATGGTGCTCCATCGGACAATACAGCATGAAAACGTAACAGTCAGGTCAAATGAACTGAGCTTCTGAACTTCTGGTGGTGCATTTATCTGCTAGACTGTTAAGTTTTATGCCAACCTTCCTTTTGTTATATAGTTGTAATTTGTTTTGGTGCGATACAAAATTTATTCTTAACGTGCAGCCACCGGCTGAAGAAAACAGCAAGCCATTTTTGTATAGTGTAGGGTGTTCCCTATATTTGCACTGGTGGCGATCTTTGATGCCGAGTGGATGTAATCTGTGCAATCGCCTTAATAGCCTAGCGTTAGTTTCGGCCTTATTTATTTCCTAGTCTTCTTTTTCCCTGGTTTGCTAGTGGCCGCAACTACCATGGGCCATATACGGGCCATAGGATCCATGGGTCTCCTACGGGCCGTCGATAAATGGGCCTGTAATCGGTGGGCCTCGGGCCGTCGGATAAATGGGTCTACATGGGCCGTAATCGGGCGTAATTGGTATCGGCCCAGCACGGTAACAGGCCGTTAACAGGCCGTAGGACAGCAAAGGCTTAATTCTGTCACAGGCATAACGGGTCGTTAATGGGCCAGAATATAGGATGGGCTGGAAACGGCGCAACGGGTTAACATGCCAGAAACGGGCCGACTCTTGCCATGGGCCGAATTTGGCCCATTAGGGGAACAGGCCAGTAACGGGCCGACTCTTGCCATGGGCCGAATTTGGCCCATTAGGGGAACAGGCCAGTAACGGGCCGGAAGTAATCGAGGGCCGAAAAGGAGCCCAAGAACGTATGGGCCGTCAATAGGCCGAAAGCTAACACGGGCTGGAAACGGCCCATGTAAATCACGGGCCGTTAACGGGTATAAAGAAAATTACTGTTCATTATGGGCTAGAGTCACCGTGGGCCTGTAAAGGGCCGAAAGATACGAAGGCCTCATATGGGCCGAAAGTGAAATGGGCTGGTGTTATATTCGATGGCCCACATGACGTTGTTGGGCCGATTTCCTTTAGGGCCTAATGGGCCATGAGTTAACGGGCCGTAAAATGGGCTATTTGCGAAGAGACCGTTAACACGCTTTTCATGGGCCAGCCCGTTAACTTTTGACCAAGTCAAACGGGCCGGCTTTGTAAGCTAAATGGGCCAGTGGTGGGCCATGGCACGTGTCGACATATCATAGGCGCCTATCTGACCCACTGACGAGCTGACACGTGTTTCGTCCGGCCAATAAGAATTTTACACGTGGAAATTTCCCATTGGTCGGGGCTGTTAACGGGCGGATCCAAAACCCGACCGGATAGCTTAACGGCGTTCCGTTACGGTGGATGCCACATGTCGGTCACCCTTGACGAAAGCACTTCTGTGACGCGCGATTTATCGTCAAGGAAGTGGACACTTCCGTGATGATAATTTTGGTAATGTCATGGAACACTTCTACGACAGCACAGGTATGACTATCTTGATTCTGTCATAAAATCGTCATGGATGTACATGCATGACAAAAAACGCGACCTACTGTGACAAACACGTATCATCACGGAAGTGTATTTTTTTGTAGTGACATCAACTAGCAAGGCGCCTCAGTCAATGCTGGTGACGGAACCGGTAATCCAGGAGACCGGCGATGCCAATCGGACTTCTGTGACTTTCGCCATACCATTGTCGAGTGCCCAGCCTTCGGCGTCGACTGCGCAGACTCCAGCCGATCCATCTTCACTCTTCACTGCACATCACGTCCCAGAGGACCAAGTGGGTGCTGCCAAGGAGGCTATACGCCAGGCGGGCATCATGATGGAGCAGATGAAGGTGGTCCGGGAGGCCAGCCAAGCTGCTTACGACGCCAGCTCAGCTCTCCAGAGCAACGTCCAGGTTGGTTGATCACCGACTGACCCTTTAGCTTGTCGCTTGTTCTGTTAGGATATGCTACCTGAAAACTTTCATTGAGGGATCTTTCCATCAGTCCGCGTCTTGCATTTGTACACCCAGTGGGTGTTTTGACTTACTGCTGAATAGCTTTGCTTCTTAGGTCGACTAGGTTGTGTCGATTGAGTGTTTGAACTAGTGGGGGCACGCTGAGTGCACCCACTGGGTGTAGTCCCCGAGACCATAGTTGACTGCGGGCAGTTGGCTATGGTCTGAGAATCAGAATTTTCTCACTCGGCCTGGAAGGACCATGTCGAGTGGAACCTGAACTAGTGGGGGCACGCTGAGTGCACCCACTGTGTGTAGTCCCCGAGACCATAGTCGATTGCAGGCAGTCAACTGTGGTCTGAGAACAACTTTCCTCTTCTTCTTCTTTTTTTTACACTCGGCCTGGACGGACCATGTCGAGTGGAAACTGAACCAGTAGGGGCACGCTAAGTGCACCCACTGGGTGTAGTCCTCGAGACTACTGTTGCATGTTCGATTCGGCAGTAGTCTTAGAACTTGTTGAATTTATCACTCTATTGCTCTGAAGTAACCAGTCTTTTCATCTGTCGACTGACCGTCCTTTGATTATAGAAATCCTGTGAACTTGAAGCTCATTTTGCTGACCTGGAGAAGAAGCAGATTCAGCTCAATCTCGATCTGGAGCTAGCCAAGACAAACTTGCAGAAGGCCAAGGATGAAGCCGCTGGTACGAAAAACTTGTCGACTGATTTGTTCTTGAACCGGGTGTTATTTGCTTTTTCTGATCCAAGCATTATTTCTTTCAGAAACAATGAACCAGGCTCTGGCGAAGAAGGATCTGGACCTTGCAGCCGCGCAGAAAGCAGCTGAAGAGAAAACTGCACTCGCCGACCAGAAGCTGGCTTCAGTCAGCAAACTGCAGGAAGAGAACACCAAGCTAAAAACTGCCCTTGATGAAGCCAATAAGGAAGCGACTCGTCTGAAGAAGGACAAGAGGGCCCTGACCAACAAAGTGGAAGACATCACCCGCAAGAGAGATGACTTGGAGAATTATCTCGGAGGTCTTGCCAAAAAGTTGTTCGTCATGCTTGAAGGTGCCTTCCCTTGTCTGACTGACTTGTTGCTGTCGACTCGATATATAACCATTGACTCATCGTTGTATTGCGTGTGCAGAGTTTTGCCAGAACTTCGAGGAAGAGACTGGGCGAGTTGAGACAAGCTTAGACCCCATCCTCTCTCCTGTGAAGGACGAAGCTGCCATGAATGTGCTCCGACTGGAATCCCGTGTCGCTGGTGTTGTCGACTACCTTGCTCGTCTGAAAGTTGCAGTGTCGCGAATCGACACAGCACTCTGGCCAAGGGTGACGCTCCAAAATGACCTCGAGTCTCTGATGGCTTGACTCAACGAGGTTCCTGGTCGGGTGCAGGAATGGAAGAAGTCTTCTGCTCACTGCGGTGCTGACGTGGCTCTGTCTCTGGTTCATGTCCACTACAAGGACGTGCGAGAAGAGAAGCTAGCAGCAATCAAGGTTGCCAATACCAAAAAGCACGACTTCCAATCCTTCATGGAAATTTTCATTGCTGCTGCCACTCGGATCGCTGACGGTATCGACCTGGACGAGTTCGTCGAGCCAGCTAGCCCTCCTCCTGCGGAGTGAACAAACTTTATGCCTCGCCTTAAATTTTCCTCGGAATGCCGTGTGATTTTGTAATCGTTAAACTCCTTCGGGCCTGATGCCCGAGTACTTTAATCCGTGGTCTGGAACCTTAGGATTTATCTGAACTTGGATTATCTCTAAGTATGTTCATGTTTGCCTTCGAGTGGAACTTGTTTCTTCACTCGGAATAGTCTTTGTACTTGGGATGCAGCTCTGAGGAGAAGGTAATCAGTCGACCTGCACCTCGTCGCCCTCGCGGATCGGGATGGAGCACACATTGTACTTATGGCGCAACTCTGAGGAGAAGGTCGCAGTCGACCTGCACCTCGTCGTCCTTGCGGATCGGGATGAAGTGCACATTGTATTTATGGTGCGGCTTTGAGGAGAAGGTTGCAGTCGACCTGCACCTCATCGTCCTTGCTGATCAGGATGGAGCGTGTGGCCAAGTCCCTGAGCGAGAAGATCGGTTCTCACGCGGAACGCGTTTTATACTTAGGCGAGTAGTGGACTGCAGCTAAGCCCCCGAGTGAGAGGGTTGCTCGCCACTCAGTAGGATTTTTTAAACTTAGGCGAGTACTGGACTGCAGCTAAGCTTCTGAGTGAGAGGGCTGCTCACCACTCGGTAGGATTTTTTAAACTTAGGCGAGTACTGGACTGCAGCTAAGCCCCCGAGTAAGAGGCTTGCTCACCACTCGGTAGGATTTTCTAAACTTAGGCGAGTACTGGACTGCAGCTAAGCCCCCGAGTGAGAGGGTTGCTCACCACTCGGTAGGATTTTTTTTAAACTTAGCCGAGTA
>NC_057814.1:461542172-461680967 GCF_018294505.1 Triticum aestivum | reverse complement strand
CGAGTGAGAGGGTTGCTCACCACTCGGTAGGATTTTTTAAACTTAGGCGAGTACTGGACTACAGCTAAGCCTCCGAGTGAGAGGGTTGCTCACCACTTGGTAGGATTTTTTAAACTTAGGCGAGTACTGGAATGCAGCTAAGCCTCCGAGTGAGAGGGTTGCTCATCACTCGGTAGGATTTTTCAAACTTAGGCGAAACGGATTCGCAGCTAAGCCTCCGAGTGAGAGGCTTGCTCACCACTCGGTAGGATTTTTTAAACTTAGGCGAAGCGGATTCGCAGCTAAGCCTCCGAGTGAGAGGCTTGCTCTTCACTCGGCAGGATTTTCTTTTTTGAAACTTAGGCGAAGCGGATTCACATCTAAGGCACCCACTGGGGGATTTACAATATATAAAAAAGGAACAACAATCATTTAGGAGACTGTAAAACTGTGTCTTTGATAATCAAACTAGAAGGTATTTCTTATTACATCTCAACAGTCTGAATGCTTAAGTATAAAAGGGGCGGAGCAGCTCCGCATTCCAAGCGCGTGGCTCGTCTTTATTGTGCTCGACATTGTAGAGGTCGTATGCTCCGTTGTGGAGCACTTTGGTGACAATGAAGGGGCCTTCCCAAGCAGGAGCGAGCTTGTGTGGTTTCTGCTGATCCACTCGAAGAACCAAGTCTCCCTCTTGAAATGCTCGACCCCTCACGTTTCTGGCGTGGAATTGACGCAGATCTTGCTGATAAATGGTCGACCGGATCAGGGCCATCTCTCTTTCCTCTTCCAGGAGATCAACTGCATCTTGCCGAGCCTGTTCCGCTTCATCTTCTGAGAAAAGTTCGACTCGGGGTGCATTGTGAAGCAAGTCACTCGGAAGCACAGCTTCAGCCCCATAGACTAAGAAGAATGGAGTTCGGCCAGTCGGCCGATTAGGAGTTGTCCTCAATCCCCAAAGCACTGATGGAAGTTCATCGACCCAGGTGCCTGCTGCATGCTTGAGGTCACGCATCAATCGGGGTTTCAGTCCTTTGAGAATCAATCTGTTTGCTCTTTCAGCTTGTCCATTCGACTGGGGATGGGCGACTGAAGCATAGTCGACCCGAGTGCCTTGGGAAGCGCAAAAGGCTCTGAACTCATCAGAATCGAAGTTCGACCCATTATCTGTGTTGATGCTGTGCGGGACACCATATCTGAATGTTAACTCTCTGATGAAGCTGACAGCAGTACTTGCTTCGAGGTTTTTGATATGCTTGGCTTCAATCCATTTGGTGAACTTGTCGACTGCTACGAGCACATGAGTGAAGCCACTCCTGCCAGTTCTCAGAGGTCCAACCATATCTAATCCCCAGACAGCAAAAGGCCAGATGAGCAAAATGGTCTTCAGGGCAGATGTAGGCTTGTGAGACATGTTGGAGTAGAACTGGCAACCTTCACATCTGTCGACTATGTCTTTTGCCATTTCATTAGCTCGTGGCCAATAGAACCCCGCTCGGTATGCTTTGGCCACAATGGTCCGAGAGGACGCATGGTGACCACAGGTCCCCGAGTGGATGTCGTTGAGGATCACTCGACCTTCTTTCGGTGTTATGCACTTCTGAGCGACTCCGGTAACACTTTCTCTGTAAAGCTGTCCACCCATTACTGTGAAAGCTTTAGATCGACGGACAATCTGACGGGCCTCTTCTTCATCCTATGGGAGCTCTTTCCTGAGAATATATGCAATGTACGGCACTGTCCAATCGGGTATGACGACCAAAACTTCCATGACCAAGTCGACCACGGCTGGGATTTCAACTTCAGTCGGATCAGTAGGGCTCTTAGGTTGTGGGGGCTCCTCCGTGAAGGGATCCTCTTGGACAGATGGCGTGTGAAGATGCTCCAAGAACACATTACTGGGAATAGGCTCACGCTTGGAGCCTATCTTTGCCAAATCATCAGCTGCTTGATTTTTCAGTCGGGGTATATGATGGAGTTCTAACCCCTCAAACTTCTTCTCTAACTTTCTCACTGCATTACAATAGCCAGTCATAGCCGGGCTCCTGACGTCCCACTCCTTCATTACTTGATTAACCACCAAATCTGAGTCGCCGTAGACCATTAGGTGACGGACGCCGAGTGAAATGGCCATTCGCAACCCGTACAAAAGTGCTTCGTATTCAGCCTCATTGTTGGAGGAATCAAAATGAATCTGAAGAACATAGCTGAGCCAGTCTCCTCGGGGGGATACCAATACCACCCCAGCACCATAACCATTCAACATCTTGGATCCGTCAAAGAACATGGTCCAATGCTCCGAGTGAATCCGAGTCGGTTGTTGCTGCTCAACCCACTCGGCGAGGAAATCCTCTATTTCTTGGGACTTGATAGCTTTCTTTGCCTCGAACTTGATATCCAATGGAAGGAGTTCAATCGCCCACTTTGCCACTCGACCAGTTGCATCTCTGTTGTTCAGAATTTCTGACAATGGTGCATCGCTGACGACTGTAATGGAATGATCTGAAAGATAATGTGCAACCTTCTTCGTGGTCATGTAAATTCCATAAACAAGCTTCTGATAATGCGGATATCTCTGCTTGGACGGAGTCAAGACTTCAGAAATATAGTACACTGGGCGCTGAACTTTATAGGATTTTCCTTCTTCTTCCCGCTCGACCGTGAGTACTGTACTGACAACTTGTCCAGTGGCTGCAATATAAAGCAGTAAAGGCTCTTTGCTGATTGGGGCAGCAAGCACCGGCTGGGTGGAAAGCAGGGTTTTGAGCTCTGCAAACGCTGCATCAGCTTCAGGAGTCCACTCGAACTTATCAGATTTCTTCATCAGTCAGTAAAGAGGCAATGCCTTTTCATCGAGGCGAGAGATGAATCGACTCAAGGCGGCCAAACAACCAGTAAGCTTCTGAACGTCATGCACACGCACAGGGTGTTTCATCCGGAGTATGGCCCCAACTTTCTCTGGGTTCGCGTCGATCCCTCGTTCGGAAACGAGGAAACCGAGTAACTTTCCTCCTGGAACTCCGAATGTGCATTTCGACGGATTAAGCTTGATATCATACCTTCTCAGGTTGGCAAAGGTTTCAGCAAGGTCAGTCAGCAGGTCGGAACCTTTACGCGACTTGACCACAATGTCATCCATATATGCTTCCACATTCCGACTGATTTGAGTGAGCAGGCACTTCTGAATCATCCTCATAAATGTGGCACCAGCGTTCTTGAGACCGAATGGCATGGTGACATAACAAAAGCACCCGAATGGAGTGATGAAAGCTGTTTTTATCTCATCGGGTCCATACAGTCGGATCTGATGATACCCGGAATAGGCGTCCAGAAAAGACAAACGCTCACACCCCGCAGTTGAGTCGACGATTTGGTCGATACGGGGGAGAGGGAAATGATCTTTCGGGCAGGCCCGATTGATATGCTTGAAGTCAATGCACATACGAAGTGAGTCGTCCTTCTTGGGGACCATGACAACATTGGCGAGCCACTCGGAGTGGTAAATCTCTCGGATGAACTCAGCTGCCAGGAGCCGAGCCACTTCCTCGCCAATTGCCTTTCTCTTCTGTACGGCGGACCGTCGAAGATGTTCCTTGTGTGTTTCACTTTTGGGTCGACTCGCAAACGAGGCTCAGCCAGTCCCCTGGGTACACCCGGCATGTCAGAAGGTTTCCATGCAAAGATGTCCCAGTTCTCACGGAGGAACTGGATGAGCGCTTCTTCCTATTTGCTGTCGAGTGATGTTGAGATATGAGTAGGAGCAGCATTAGGATCGGTCGGGTGAATATGAATCGGCTTTGTTTCACCGGACGACTGAAATGCAGAATCTGTGGCAGGCTTCTTGGCTCGCAACAAATCACTCGGATCTGCATTTTTCTGATACTCTTGCATTTCAACTGCTGTCATTTGTTCATCGGCAATTTAGAACCCTTCTGGAGCATTCTTCTGCCTTCTGCCGATTTCCAGTGACCGTGATCACTCCTCTGGGACCAGGCATTTTCAACTTGAGATACATGTAACATGGTCGAGCCATAAAGCGTGCATATGCAGGCCTCCCCAAAATAGTATGATAAGCACTCTGGAAATCCACTACTTCAAATGTCAACTTTTCCTTGCGGTAATTCTTTGAATCACCGAAAACCATGTCAAGGGTTATCTGGCCGAGTGATTCAGCCTTCTTGCCAGGGATGACGCCGTGAAAGCTCATGTTGCTATCACTAAGCTTGGACATCGGAATGCCCATCCCCTTCAAGGTTTCAGCGTAAAGGATATTCAAACCGCTACCACCATCCATCAACACTTTGGTCAATCGAGTGCCCCCAACGACTGGATCGACCACCAACGCTTGCGTCCCTGGATTGGCTATGCGAGCAGGATGATCAGACTGGTCGAATGTGGTAGCTGTTTGTGACCACTTCAGGTATGTTGTCATTGCCGGAGCAACCATATTCACTTCTCTGTTTATCACTTTCAGTCGACTTTTGCTCTCAACATCAGCAAAAATCACCAGGGTGGAATTGACATTGGGAAAACCATCATCTTCCTCTTTGTCCTCATCCTTGTCCGACTCCTTTTCCTTCTCATTAGGTTGCTCCTCTCGAAACTGCTAGACCAGAACTCGACACTGTCGAGTGGTATGTTTAGGATAAATCAGATTACCTTCTTCATCCTTCTTGGTGTGAATGTAACATGGTAAATCCAACACATCATTTCCGGCTTGATCTTTCACTTTCTTGGGGGTCCAGGGCCCCTTAGGTTTCCCTTTAAACTTTCCTTGAATCACTGCCGCAGTTTCACCAGGCCCTGCATGCTCAGCTTTACGCTTCTGTTTCCGATTGGAATTGCCTCCACCAGTGTCCTGACCGACTGGTTTGCTCTTTCCACTGCGGAGTCGATCCTCTTCTTCTCCGTTAGTGTACCGAGTGGCTATTTCCATCATCCGAGTCAGAGACATATCTCCCGTCCGACCGAATGTTAGGACCAGTTCTCGATACTTAACGCCTTCCTTGAAGGCACAAACTGCTTGATGCTGGGACACATTTTCCACTATGTGATGCAAAGTGGTCCACCTCTAAATGTAATCTCTCAGAGTCTCATTCGGTTTTTGCACGCAATGCTGCAATTCTGTTAATCCTGCTGGCCGCTTGCAAGTACCCTCAAAAGTTCTGACAAACACTCAGGCAAGTTCCTCCCAACTGAATATACTGCCTGGGGTCAATTGATTCAGCCATGCTCTGGCCGAACCTTCCAACATCAGAGGAAGATGCTTCATGGCCACTTCATCATTGCCGCCACCAATCTGCACAGCCATTCGATAATCCTCAAGCCAAGTGTCAGGCTTGGACTCACCAGTGAACTTGCTGACTCCAGTCACCAACCTGAAGTTGGGAGGAATCTCCGCGACCCTGATGGTTCTGCTGAAACACTCTGGACCCGAAACATGGACTCTACTGCCAGTCGGGTGATCTCTATCAAGGCCCTCTCTGTGTGCTCTGTTCCTGTCGACTAGACCTTGAACGAGAATAGATCTCGCATCAAAGCCTGGCTCCCTTGGGTCGACTGGTATTCTTCCCTCGCCACTGTGAGGGCGCCTATCATCATATTGCCGAGGCACATATGACCCACTCCTCGGAGGAGGTGTGGGCACTCGACGACGGTCATCACGGTCGAGTCGGTGATCATACTGCTCGTGGTTCCGTCCCACGTACCGATCCTGCCAGTGCCCACGTCCCTCACGCCGCGGGGGCGATCTTGGGCTGTGGGCCGACTGAACTATATCTGCCATCACAGTATCTGCTATGAATCCTATTCTGCGACTGAAACACCGCTGAGTTCTGCCCTCCCGCTGCTCGGAGTAAGGCCCGGATCTGCATCAAACCCCTACCAGCCTCCGACTGGGAAGGCTGAATTGACTCCGCTATACGGGCCGCAGCTGTGAGATTTTGAATCGGAGTGCGGTATACCTGAGGTTGAGGCAGAAAAAGCTGTCGTCGACTGGACTCGGGAATCCGCTACCGAGCACGCTCATCGAGTGCATGCTGAAGGTTCTCCAGCCGAGTGCGCTCAGCCAAATTGGCCAGGCTCGCCTCCTCCAATGCCCGAGCCTCGGAGGTTTCCCCAACGATGGGCGTGTGGAGCGCATCCATGTTGCCGCGGCGAAGCTCTTCCCTCTGCTGCGATGAAATGGGTTTGGGGAGGTACTCCTCGTGAACGCGTGACGGATCGCCACCACCATCACCGCCGTCGTCGCAGCGGAAGCCAGGCGGACTACGTGGTCCGTCGACCATCAAGACTTCAGCCGCAGGGTCACTGCTATCGCACTCGGATGCGGTCTCGACGAAGCCAGTCGAACAGGCCATAGAGAGTTTCGTCGGGCTCGATTGCCGCGACTTGTGGGGTGGCCGACTGACGAGCCATGATACGTCTCCAACGTATCTATAATTTTTTATTGTTCCATGCTATTATATATTCTGTTTTGGATGGTTAATGGGCTTTATTATACACTTTTATATTATTTTTGGGACTAACCTATTAACCGGAGGCCCAGCCCAAATTGCTGTTTTTTTGCCTTTTTCAGTGTTTCGCAGAAAAAGAATATCAAACGGAGTCCAAGCAGAATGAAACCTTTGGGAACGTGATTTTTGGAACAAACGTGATCCAGAGGACTTGGAGTGGATGTCAAGAAATCACCGAGGAGGCCACGAGGTAGGGGGCGCGCCTACCCCCCAGGGCGCGCCCTCCACCTTCGTGGGCCCCTCGTGGCTCCATTGACCTACTTCTTCCTCCTATATATACCTACGTACCCCCAAACCATCAGAAGCTCCCACGAAAGCCTAATTCCACTGCCGCAACCTTCTGTACCCATGAGATCCCATCTTGGGGCCTTTTCCGGCGTCCTGCCGGAGGGGGCATTGATCACAGAGGGCTTCTACACCAACACCATAGCCTCTCCGATGAGGTGTGAGTAGTTTACCTCAGACCTTCGGGTCCATTGTTATTAGCTAGATGGCTTCTTCTCTCTCTTTGGATCTCAATACAAAGTTCTCCTCGATTCTCTTGGAGATCTATTTGATGTAACTTTTCTTTTGCGGTGTGTTTGTCGAGATCCGATGAATTGTGGGTTTATGATCAAGATTATCTATGAACAATATTTGAATCTTCTCTGAATTCTTTTATGTATGATTGGTTATCTTTGCAAGTCTCTTCGAATTATCAGTTTGGTTTGTCCTACTAGATTGATCTTTCTTGCAATGGGAGAAGTGCTTAGCTTTGGGTTCAATCTTGCGATGTCCTTTCCCAGTGACAGCAGGGGCAGCAAGGCACGTATTGTATTGTTGCCATCGAGGATAAAAAGATGGGGCTTATATCATATTGCATGAGCTTATCCCTCTACATCATGTCATCTTTCTTAAAACGTTACTCTATTCTTATGAACTTAATACTCTAGATGCATGCTGGATAGCGGTCGATGTGTGGAGTAATAGTAGTAGACGCAGAATCGTTTCGGTCTACTTGTCATGGACGTGATGCCTATATACATGATCATACCTAGATATTCTCATAACTATGCTCAATTCTATCAATTGCTCGACAGTAATTCGTTTACCCACCGTAATACTTATGCTATCTTGAGAGAAGCCACTAGTGAAACCTATGGCCCCGGGGTCTATTTTCCATCATATTAATCTCCCGACAACAAGCTATTTCTGGCACCGTTTATTTTACTTTGCATCTTTTTTTACTCTTTATCATAAAAATACCAAAAATATTATCTTATCATATCTATCAGATCTCACTCTCATAAGTGGCCATGAAGGGATTGACAACCCCTTTATCGCGTTGGTCGCGAGGTTCTTATTTGTTTGTGTAGGTGCGTGGGACTCGAGCGTAGTCTCCTACTAGATTGATACCTTGGTTCTCAAAAACTGAGGGAAATACTTACGCTACTTTACTGCATCACCCTTTCCTCTTCAAGGGAAAACCAACGCAGTGCTCAAGAGGTAGCAAGAAGGATTTCTGGCGCTGTTGCCGGGGAGGCCTACACCAAGTCAAGTAAAGATTTGATTTCCCGTCAACGAGCCATTTCTGGCGCCGTTGCCGGGGAGTCTATGCACAAGTCAAGACATACCAAGTACCCATCACAAACTCTTATCCCTCGCATTACATTATTTGCCATTTGCCTCTCGTTTTCCTTTTCCCCACTTCACCCTTGCCGTTTTATTCGCCCTCTCTTTCCATTCGCCTCTTTCTCGCTTGCTTCTTGTTTGCTCGTGTGTTGGATTGCTTGCTTGTCACGATGGCTCAAGATAATACTAAATTGTGTGACTTTGCCAATACCAACAACAATGATTTTCTTAGCACTCCGATTGCTCCTCTTACTGATGCTGAATCTTGTGAAATTAATGCTGCTTTGCTAAATCTTGTCATGAAAGATCAATTCGCCAGCCTTCCTAGTCAAGATGTCGCTACCCATCTAAATAGCTTTGTTGATTTGTGTGATATGCAAAAGAAGAAAGATGTGGACAATGATATTGTTAAGTTAAAACTATTTCCGTATTCGCTTAGAGATCGAGCTAGAACTTGGTTTTCGTCTTTGCCTAAAAATAGTATTGATTCTTGGAATAAGTGCAAAGATGCTTTTATCTCTAAGTATTTTCCTCCCGCTAAGATCATCTCTCTTAGAAACAACATTATGAATTTTAAGCATCTTGATCATGAACATGTTGCACAAGCTTGGGAGAGGATGAAATTAATGATACGTAATTGCCCTACTCATAGTTTGAATTTGTGGATGATTATACAAAAATTTTATGCCGGATTGAATTTTGCTTCTAGAAATCTTTTAGATTCGGTCATGGGAGGCACTTTTATGGAAATCACTTTAGGAGAAGCTACTAAACTCCTAGATATAATTATGGTTAATTTTTCTCAATGGCACACTGAAAGATCTACTAGTAAAAAGGTGCATGCGATAGAAGAAATTAATGTTTTAAGTGGAAAGATGGATGAACTTATGAAATTATTTGCTAATAAGAGTGTTTCTTCTGATCCAAATGATATTCCCTTGTCTACCTTGATTGAGAATAATAATGAATCTATGGATGTGAATTTTGTTGGTAGGAATAATTTTGGTAACAACGTGTATAGAGGAAACTTTAATCCTAGGCCGTTCCCTAGTAATTCCTCTAATAATTATGGTAATGCCTACAACAACTCTTATGGAAATTTTAATAAGATTCCCTCTGAATTTGAGACTAGTGTTAAAGAATTTATGATTTCTCAAAAGAATTTCAACGCTTTGCTTGAAGAAAAATTGCTTAAAGATGACGAATTGGCTAGGAATGTGGATAGAATTTCTCTTGATGTTGATTATTTGAAAATTAGATCTATTCCACCTAAGCATGATATCAATGAGTCTCTCAAAGCTATGAGAATTTCCATTGATGAGTGCAAAGAAAGAACCGCTAGGATGCGTGCTAAGAAAGATTGCTTTGTGAAAGCGTGTTCTTCTAATTTTTATGTGAATAAAGATGAAGATCTAAAAGTTATTGATGTGTCCCCTATTAAATCTTTGTTTTGCAATATGAATCTTGATAATGATTGGACTGGAGATGAGTCAACTTTAGTTAGAAGGTGTCCCAAAAATTCGGTGTTTTTAGATCTTGATGCAAAAATTGGTAAAAGTGGGATTAAAGAGGTCAAACCTTTAGATATCAATGAAACCACTATCTTGGATTTCAAGGAATTTAATTATGATAGATGCTTTTTGATAGATTGTATTTCCTTGTTTCAATCCGTGCTAAATTCTCCCCATGCTTATAGTCAAAATAAAGCTTTTACTAAACATATCGTTGATGCTTTAATGCAATCTTATGAAGAAAAACTTGAGTTGGAAGTTTCTATCCCTAGAAAACTTTATGATGAGTGGGAACCTACTATTAAAATTAAAATTAAAATTAAAGATCATGAATGCTATGCTTTGTGTGATTTGGGTGCTAGTGTTTCCACGATTCCAAAAACTTTGTGTGATTTGTTAGGTTTCCGCGAATTTGATGATTCCTCTTTAAATTTACACCTTGCGGATTCCACTATTAAGAAACCTATGGGAAGAATTAATGATGTTCTTATTGTTGCAAATAGGAACTATGTGCCCGTAGATTTTATTGTTCTTGATATAGATTGCAATCCTTCATGTCCTATTATTCTTGGTAGACCTTTCCTTAGAACGATTGGTGCAATTATTGATATGAAGGAAGGGAATATTAGATTCCAATTTCCATTAAGGAAAGGCATGGAACACTTCCCTAGAAAGAATATTAAATTACCTTATGAATATATTATGAGAGCCACTTATGGATTGCCTATCAAAGATGGCAATACCTAGATCTATCCTTACTTTTATGCCTAGCTAAAGGGCGTTAAACGATAGCACTTGTTGGGAGGCAACCCAATTTTTTTTTTTTTTTTTTTGCTTTTTGCTTCTGTTTAGGAATAAATCTTTGATCTAGCCTCTGGTTAGATTTTTGTGTGTGTTTTAATTAGTGTTTGTGCCAAGTTAAACCTATAGGATCTTCTTGGATGATAGTTATTTGATCTTGCTGAAAATTCCAGAAACTTTCTGTTCACGAAAACAATTGTTAAAAATCACCAGAACGTGATAAAATACTGATTTCAATTGCATCAGATCAATAAACAAATTATTTAGGTCGTCCTATTTTGGTAGAATTGTTTGAGTTCTAGAAGTTTGCGTTAGTTACAGATTACTACAGACTGTTCTGTTTTTGACAGATTCTGTTTTCCGTGTGTTGTTTGCTTATTTTGATGAATCTATGGCTAGTAAAATAGTTTATAAACCATAGAGAAGTTGGAATACAGTAGGTTTAACACCATTATAAATAAAGAATGAGTTCATTACATTACCTTGAAGTGGTGTTTTGTTTTCTTTCGCTAACGGAGCTCATGAGATTTTCTGTTGAGTTTTGTGTTGTGAAGTTTTCTAGTTTTGGGTAAGGATTTGATGGATTATGGAACAAGGAGTGGCAAGAGACTAATCTTGGGGATGCCCAAGGCACCACAAGGTAAATCCAAGGACACCAAAAAGCCAAAGCTCGGGGATGCCCCGGAAGGCATCCCCTCTTTCGTCTTCGTCCATCGGTAACTTTACTTGGAGCTATATTTTTATTCACCACATGATAAGTGTTTTGCTTGGAGCGCCTTGTATGATTCGAGTCTTTGCTTTTTAGTTTACCGCAATCATCCTTGCTGTACACACCTTTTGAGAGAGACACACATGATTCGGAATTTATTAGAATACTCTATGTGCTTCACTTATATCTTTTGAGCTATATAGTTTTTGCTCTAGTGCTTCACTTATATCTTTTAGAGCACGGCGGTGGTCTTGTTTATAGAAACTATTGTTCTCTCATGCTTAACTTATATTATTTTGAGAGTCCTACAAAACAGCATGGTAATTTGCTTAAATTGAGAAGGTAGTCCTAATATGATAGGCATCCAAGATTAGTAAAAACTTTCTTATAAGTGTGTTGAATACTAAGAGAAGTTTGATGCTTGATAATTGTTTTGAGATATGAAGATGGTGACATTAGAGTCATGCTAGTTGAGTAGTTTTGAATTTGAGAAATACTTGTGTTAAAGTTTGTGATTCCCGTAGCATGCACATATGGTGAACCGTTATGTGATGAAGTCGGAGCATGATTTATTTATTGATTGTCTTCCTTATGAGTGGCGGTCGGGGATGAGCGATGGTCTTTTCCTACCAATCTATCCCCCTAGGAGCATGCGCGTAATACTTTGTTTCGATAACTAATAGATTTTTGCAACAAGTATATGAGTTCTTTATGACTAATGTTGAGTCCATGGATTATACGCACTCTCACCCTTCCACCATTGCTAGCCTCTCTAATACCGCGCACTTTTCGCCGGTATCATACACCCACCATATACCTTCCTCAAAACAGCCACCATACCTACCTATTATGGCATTTCCATAGCCATTCCGAGATATATTGCCATGCAACTCACCACCGTTCCGTTTGCTATGACACGCTTCATCATTGTCATATTGCTTTGCATGATCATGTAGTTGACATCGTATTTGTGGCAAAGCCACCGTTCATAATTTTTTATACATGTCACTCTTGATTCATTTGCATATCCCGGTACTCCGCCGGAGGCATTCACATAGAGTCATATTTTTGTTCTAAGTATTGAGTTGTAATTCTTGAGTTGTAAGTAAATAAAAGTGTGATGATCATCATTATTAGAGCATTGTCCCAAGTGAGGAAAGGATGATGGAGACTATGATTCCCCCACAAGTCGGGATGAGACTCCGGACGAAAAAAAAGAAAGAAAAGAGGCCATAAAAATGAGAGAGAGAAAAGGCCCAAACAAAAAAAATAGAGAAAAAGAGAGAAGGGACAATGCTACTATCCTTTTACCACACTTGTGCTTCAAAAGTAGCACCATGATCTTCATGATAGAGAGTCTCCTATGTTGTCACTTTCATATACTAGTGAGAATTTACATTATAGAACTTGGCTTGTATATTCCAATGATGGGCTTCCTCAAAATGCCCTAGGTCTTCTTGAGCAAGCGAGTTGGATGCACACCCACTTAGTTTCTTTTGTTGAGCTTTCATACACTTATAGCTCTAGTGCATCCATTGCATGGCAATCCCTACTCACTCATATTGATATCTATTGATGCGCATCTCCATAGCCCGTTGATATGCCTAGTTGATGTGAGACTATCTTCTCCTTTTTTGTCTTCTCCACAACCACCATTCTATGTCCATGGCTCACGCTCATGTATTGCGTGAAGATTGAAAAAGTTTGAGAACATAAAAAGTATGAAACAATTGCTTGGCTTGTCATCGGGGTTGTGCATGATTAAATACTTTGTGTGATGAAGATAAAGCATAGCCAGACTATATGATTTTGTAGGGATAACTTTCTTTGGCCATGTTATTTTAAGAAGACATGATTGCTTAGTTAGTATGCTTGAAGTATTATTATTTTTATGTCAATATTAGACTTTTATCTTGAATCTTTCGGATCTGAATATTCATACCACATTTAAGAGAATTACATTAAGGAATATGCTAGGTAGCATTCCACATCAAAAATTCAGTTTTTATCATTTACCTACTCGAGGACGAGCAGGAATTAAGCTTGGGGATGCTTGATACGTCTCCAACGTATCTATAATTTTTGATTGTTCCATGCTATTATATATTCTGTTTTGGATGTTTAATGGGATTTATTATACACTTCTATATTATTTTTGGGACTAACCTATTAACCGGAGGCCCAGCCCAAATTGCTGTTTTTTTGCCTATTTCAGTGTTCCGCAGAAAAAGAATATCAAACGGAGTCCAAACGGAATGAAACCTTCGGGAACATGATTTTTGGAACAAACGTGATCCAGAGGACTTGGAGTGGATGTCAAGAAATCACCGAGGAGGCCACGAGGTAGGGGGGTGTGCCTACCCCCCCAGGGCGCGCCCTCCACCCTCGTGAGCCCCTCGTGGCTCCACCGACCTACTTCTTCCTCCTATATATACCTACGTACCCCCAAACCATCAGAAGCGCCCACGAAAACCTAATTCCACCGCCGCAACCTTCTGTACCCGTGAGATCCCATCTTGGGGCCTTTTTCGGCGTCCTGCCGGAGGGGGCATTAATCACGGAGGGCTTCTACATCAACACCATAGCCTCTCCGATGATGTGTGAGTAGTTTACCTCAGACCTTCGGGTCCATAGTTATTAGCTAGATGGCTTCTTCTCTCTCTTTGGATCTCAATACAAAGTTCTCCTCGATTCTCTTGGAGATCTATTTGATGTAACTCTTCTTTTGCGGTGTGTTTGTCGAGATCCGATGAATTGTGGGTTTATGATCAAGATTATCTATGAACAATATTTGAATCTTCTCTGAATTCTTTTATGTATGATTGGTTATCTTTGCAAGTCTCTTCGAATTATCAGTTTGGTTTGGCCTACTAGATTGATCTTTCTTGCAATGGGAGAAGTGCTTAGCTTTGGGTTCAATCTTGCGGTGTCCTTTCCCAGTGACAGCAGGGGCAGCAAGGCACGTATTGTATTGTTGCCATCGAGGATAAAAAGATGGGGTTTATATCATATTGCATGAGTTTATCCCTCTACATCATGTCATCTTGCTTAAAGCGTTACTATGTTCTTATGAACTTAATACTCTAGATGCATGTTGGATAGCGGTCGATGTGTGGAGTAATAGTAGTAGACGCAGAATCGTTTCGGTCTACTTGTCATGGACGTGATGCCTATATACATGATCATACCTAGATATTCTCATAATTATGCACTTTTCTATCAATTGCTCGACAGTAATTCGTTCACCCACCGTAATACTTATGTTATCTTGAGAGAAGCCACTAGTGAAACCTATGGCCCCCGGGTCTATTTTCCATCATATTAATCTCCCGACAACAAGCTATTTCTGGCGCCGTTTATTTTACTTTGCATCTTTTTTTACTCTTTATCATAAAAATACCAAAAATATTATCTTATCATATCTATCAGATCTCACTCTCGTAAGTGACCGTGAAGGGATTGACAACCCCTTTATCGTGTTGGTTGCGAGGTTCTTATTTGTTTGTGTAGGTGCGTGGGACTCGAGCGTAGTCTCCTACTGGATTGATACCTTGGTTCTCAAAAACTGAGGGAAATACTTACGCTACTTTACTGCATCACCCTTTCCTCTTCAAGGGAAAACCAACGCAGTGTTCAAGAGGTAGCAAGCCACCGCGTGCTTCACCCATCGTTGAAGTTGCGACCGACCGGATCGCTTGCGTCGGCGAACAGCGGGGAGCGAGGACACCACGGGAGCCGACCGATACTGGGTCGACGGCTGCCGGAGAAGGACGCCGCGAACGCACCCGCGAAAGTGCGTCGCCCCGCGGACGGGGAGCGTCTCGACGTCAAGGGGAGCTTTCTGAAGCCAGGCGGAGTCGTCGACAACGAAGACGAGCGCGCCGAGACGGATCTCGCGACCCTCAGCCAATTCACCGCCGGAAACCATGATGATGGGAATCGGAAAAATCGCAACCTCACCAAAAAGTCGCTAAGACACCTGCCCCACGGTGGGCGCCAACTGTCGTGGTTCTAAGACTGATAGTAGAATGGGGGGTAGGTATGAGGAGGCAAGATCCCAGCTATGGTGAAGTTGTACACACAAGGTTTACAAGTTCAGGCCCTTCACGGTGGAAGTAATAGCCCTACGTCTCGGTGCCCGAAGGCGGTCGACTGGATTATATGTGTGTGGAGTTATAGGGGGTGCGAACCCTTGTCCCTAAGGAGGGGGGTGGCTTATATAGAGTTCGCCAGACCCCTCCGGCCCTCAGTTACACAGGGTTTAAGGTACATAAAGAGGGGGCGTTACTGGTAACGCCAACAATAAAGATACATGAATGACCATTAAGTATACAAAGTAAATGCCCGACCGTTGCTGTTCAGAGCGGCTTTAGACCTTCTGGTTGTCGAGTGACTAATGCTATGGTCGAGTGACATTGAATCTTCCGAGTGGAATGCTTCTGGTCGAGTGGATGATGCTATGCCTTGAATGCTTCTGTCTTTGGGTAATGTCCTTGGGGAGGGTGTCTAGGTTAGGCCTATGACCCTACCCTAGGTACATGTCGTCGTCACCACCCCTCGACAGAGAACCTCCGCGTGGCCTCCTCGACACCCCAGAGAGTAACACAATCATCCCGGAACTTGCAAAATGCTCAAATACACACTTGGAATACACAAATATGACATGTATGGTAGTTATAATAAATAATATATATGGTCCTATATACAGTCTTGGATACGCCCGTGCTTTGCGGTACTGCCATGCCCCCCCTATTTGTCTGTAATCCGATCGCGCCCGATGAGTAGCCGAGTGGGTGTACCTTTGTGATATGGCCCCTGTTCATATCCCTAATTCATTCGAGTCCCTGCCACCCAAAACGCCTGTATATATGTTTGTCTTCCTCGTGGATGATGACGTCAAGCAGCTGTGCCACATGATATCATTGTGGCGATGACCAGAGAGAGGCTCTATTTGTGGTTGATCTAGCGCGATTGATGTCGTCGAACAGTTGTGCCATGTGATATCGTTGTGGCGACGACCAAAGAGGCTCTCTCGTGGCTGATCGATCTAGCGCAGTTGATGACGGCATTGTCATCGCCCCCACTCAGATCGGGCGATGGGCATATGACGGTATTGTAAGAATCCCTAAAAATCAGTTCATTTGCTTGTTTTGGTACTCAATCCTGAGCATTTCAACCGGGTTCATACATTTTGTTTGCGTAGGGCTTAGTAGAAATCGTAGGGTTTCAGTCGACTTTGTTAAGGTTTCAAAGGAAAAGGTTGGAGTTCACTATCCATTCTAACTTCTTTTATACCTAGCACGATGCTCGTGTGTTGCCACGAAACCATTGGCTTAGAGGTGGTGAAATAATGTTGGTGTTCTTTATCGATGTCGTCAGAGAATTTAATGATCATATTAGGTTGGGGAGAGAACTAAAATCAAAATCTATTTTGGGTCGAAGTCACCTTTTTGTCTTTGTTATTTATGTCTTTCACAAAAAGTTAGTCTCGTATAAAAGTAGTGTATTTGTTTATTCATGATAGATGTCTTATGTGAGTAAATTACATTTATTTATGTGTCCCTTGGAGTTCCTTTGAGGACATCCAATAAAATATATGTCTCTTTGAAGGTTGCTAGTTTCACGTGTAGAGATACGTGTGTTTGTTTATTTAGAAAGAATGTTGGACCTATTTGTGAACTCACCATCAACTCCAATCTTTTTAAATAGGAAAAAGATTACTACTATGCAAAAAAAACAACACAAAATCATTTGTGGTGTAGTAATTTTGAGCTTTTTCATGTGGTTTGACTGGAGTAACGACATTTTAATTATACTCTGCCACCAATTTTTCCATGTGGTTTAGTTTTTATTCACCCTTATACATTAGGATATATGTGTTTTTTCTACTGCTACGTGTTTTTAGAATCTTATACATCATCTAGGCTTTATCCGTACTCATTTTTCATGATCTTCAACCACGATTCTTTTCCTTGACAACATGTATCGAGATTACAAAATCGCAGCAGTAACTAACTAGCCAGTAACCATAAAAAATAGATAAAGCGAGACACGAAAAACACGGATTTAACATGAAAACCTTGCGAGAAAAAACCATGAATCCGTGAAAACGCAATTCACTACAACGGAGGAGTATTATAAGCACGAGACGACATGCCGGTTTTAGATGCGACTATATAAGGTATATATACGAGGGGCAACACATAACAGTCTTTGGAGGACAAATACACATTGACGGAACGCCCACACCGTTTGTACTACGTCTAGTATAACACGATAGAATTTGGATCACTTCATCGCAAATAAAATTACGAGTCTACAGTATATACAGCCCAGTACAGGGAGAAGCCAAAGGGAAGCTGCCCAGTTTTTTCTCCGACGCTATACAATATCAGTAGGGTCTAGTTCGTATCTATGACCTTCAGTCTGAAGGATGTCGTCACTTGGAATTGTCCAGAGCTGGGTACTTGGGAGGCTCCTGGGTGCACTGCTCTGGCTCGTCGGCCAAAGCGCTACGCCCCCTACCTCGCGGATCAGGAAATGGGTGTCCAACGATTTCGCGCGCGGGAGGTGGTGGATCAACATCCCGCTGCTTAACATCTTCGGAGGTGCCGCAGGGAGGTTTCTCAGGTACAGGCTCAGGTGTGCTACATGAACCGTAACCAGGAGTTGTGCATGCAGGATGTTCCTCAACAGGGCCCTCGTTAGTTGAACTGTCGGGAACTGGGTACTTAGGATGCTCCTCGGTGCACTGCGCAGGCTCGTCGCCGTTGGTCATGGCGCTACGCCCCCTTGCTGATGGATCAGGAACTGGATGTCGAGGTTCATCGAAGATGCCAGCAGATACTGGTTCAGATGCGTTGCATGAACCATTATCAGGAGCTGGGTGTGTGGTGGGATCTTCGGGGCCGTCGAGATAAGCCTTGCCGGCTACACTTTTAACGGCTCGAAGTGGAGGTCGACCCGGCGGATCAACAAGCCCGTGTCGAGGATCTTCGAAGATTTGAAATACAGGTCCAAGTGTGCTAGATGAGCCCTGAGCAGGAGTTGGGTGTGCACTACTAGGATCTTCTGGGGCGTTCAGATAAACCTTGTCGGCTACATCTTTAACGGCTCGAGGTGGGCGTGGGCATGGGCGTGGCACCCCTGGGAGTGGGTGAAGAACGGTCTCTTCCTGCTTGGGGCGTGAACGATCTGGCGGAGCTGCAAAACGTAATGGGGTACGTATCTGTTAGCAATGGAACCGAAGGAGACACGTGCGTGCAGGAAGCATTAAATCTGTGCTGGTTACCATGCTACCTGGGGTCTGGACAGCTGGAGCGGCCGGAGGAGTAGCAGCTCCTCGGATGGGCGGCGGCACGCTTCTGGCGGTGGCGGAGGAGGAGAAGAATGAGCTCAGCTGTGGCCTCCCGTGCGACACGAGCAGCACCGGGGAGCGCAGAGACGACCGGGCAGCAAGCGCCATCCTCTCTAGCGAGCTAGGCAGAGGACAGGTTGGTTGGTGACGAATGCCTCCTGGGCCCCGGGATTGTACTTTTATATATGTGTGTTTCAGTCTTTCAAACCAGTCATAACTCACGGAGGTTCGCACCCAGCGACGACCTTGACCTTGACCTCCGTCAAGAGGAAGGCATGCGTTCATACCATGTGAGTGATGTTGTCTGCGTTCAGACGTTTGGAGGTATCTTGGCGTGTTGACTCGTGGTACCAATGATGGTCCCTGCGAACCAATCTGTGGTTGGATGATTAGAAGGACAATGGTATCTCAGCCCATCAAAGTTTAAATCCTAGTGCTCGCATTTATTCTGAAATAGGATTTCTGGTGGTGCTATGAGGTGACTACGGTGACTCGTAAAATCTCAAGATGATATGCCGGCTCAGTATCTCTGAAGTGCTTATAAAGGTAGAGTATGCGTATGTGCGTTCACAGAGGTGATTGTACGTGCGTATATATGAGCGTTTGCATTTATACTTTGTTAAAAAAACAGAATGTGTGGCCCCCGCTCCTAGCCACCAACCCGCCCCGCGACGCCACGGGTGGCCACTCCGGCCCCGGCATCCACCATTTAAGCCCCGAGCCACCGCCCCCATGGCCTCCTCGACTTCCTCGGGCAGGGGCGCCCCCGCAAGCTACACTGGCTGGAGGAGAGCTCATCCTCCTCTGTGAGCCCTCATCGTTCGTATCATGTGGTGCTCTACAACGGTGCCCCTACCACCCTCCCGGCGATCGAGGTCGCCCCTAGGTGAATCTCGCGCTCTGAGATCCACCATGTGTTGCCGGTGGAGGAGCCAGAGGATGGGGGAGTCCCATGGGAGACTGTTAGCATTCGCCGACACTAGAGCTCCCATCACCGGCATCGCCATCGCCCCGTCCACCAGGCACTGCTACCACGCTCGACGCAACCTCTGGCAAGACCCGCAAGGCCGGCGTCTTCTACAAGTGCCTCTACACCGGCCACCCTCGTTCCGAATGCCGCTAGGATTGGCGTTGTCACCGGTGTGGTTTCTATGACCACATCAGCTCGGGACTCGCGATGATACCAGACAGAGTGTTCGGCTACCCAAGTGAGCTAGCAGGGGCAGTGAGGATACATGGGGTGGAATGGTTGGGGTAGCTAAGGGTGCAAAAACAAAAGGAGCAGAGGTATGAAAAAACCTTCTGCTTGGTCTTTTCTTTCTTGCCGCCACTTTAACAGGTGCCGCTGCAATGAGAGCGTAGGTTGCGGAGTTTTTTCTGGATTCTTTTTTCTTGGTGCGCTCTTCCTTTTTTTGGATAAAAAGAAGGGTTCAGTGGGAGGGAAAGGGGTAGGTAAGCTTTAGGTTGGCTCTTGTTTTTTACAGACTTTCTTTTCGGTGTAATTTAATAAAGAAGTAGCAACTGTTCATTTCATTTCATTTTTTGCATTGGTAGTTCTTTTTCATTTGAAAGGGCAAAGGGGGGGAGGGAAAGGATTGACCCTCGGGGATCATATTACTCAAGAAGATTGGGGGAAAATAGCAGGATTGGAAAAGTTCAAAAAGACTGGGGAAGACAAATCCATTGTCATATCCTGCAGACTGATAACATCGAGTAGTGGGGGCTGGCTTCCACCCCCAAGAGAGCTTGATTTACCAGAAATCCCGCCGAGTCCTAGTGGCCCTAGATTCCGCGGTAAGTTTCGAGAAATGGAGGAAATGATGCATTCAAAGTTCGCAGAATTGCAAGGCACACATGTCGCTCGGAACAAGTTCCTCTCTAGTGCGGGTCAGCTCCTGAGATAGGATGTTAACCAGAAGAAACCCGGCTGTCAGATAGCGCGCCAGATGACTAACCGGACGATCACATGCTGGGTCAACGGATGCAAACCGGAATCACCCTGTTGCGGAGAACAGGGCGGGATAATAGTATGTCACATCCCTAGTTTGGTAATGCACCTAGGCTAGTATTGCTTGTGGCATCATGGTTTACTTTAATTGAAACTTGAAATGGGGATGCTCAAAACCCTAGCACCAAATTAATTCAAATAGGTTCAGCTTAAAATAATTTTCAATGAACTTTCCACGACATATTTGGGCTTGGGGTTAATCCATATTATTTTGAGTTGGAGCAAATAATTTCTATAAGTAGTTTTGTTGCTCCAAATATTCTAGAATTATTTGAGGGCCTCTGGAATATTTCAGTTGATGCCCACAATTTTTTTTAGAATTTTAAAAAAATGATTTCGTCCGGTAACTAAATCAAAACAAATTGCAAAAACAGAAAACAGAAACAAAAATAGAAAACAGAAGAGAGAGAGAGAGAGAGAGAGAGAGAGAGAGAGAGAGAGAGAGAGATTGACCCGTGCAACCCAGCCGGCCCAGTGGCGAGTCATCGTCCACCTCTCGCCAGGAGGACGCGCGCGAGCACGCGCAACGCTGTCTCCTGTTTGCCGCCGAGTGCCTAGAGCTGGCTAAGGATGCCATGCACGTCCCTCACCCCAACCCTCTCACTCTCTCCCTCGTTCCTCGTCTCTCCCTCATGGCCGAAGCCGCCACGAGCACCCCGCTGTAGTTCTCATACCACCGCCCACCTCTCGTTGCTTCATTGTGTCTAGATGCTCCCCGAAGCTCTTCCTCATCTCCAAGCCAAACAACTCGAGCAAGGAAGCACCACATCGTCGTCAGCGCCATCTTCTTATACCCCGAGCAACCGAGATATATCTCATCGATTCAGCCGTTCCACTGGGCCCCCGAGCCCACTGACCACCCCTGCAGATTCGACGTGAGCTCCCGTTCCTTCCCCTTTCTTTTAACACTCGCACACGAGCTCTAGCTAGCCTAGCTGTCAAACCCAAGGACTCCTCGCTGCCGGCCATGTCGCCGCCTGATACGTATCCAACGTATCTATAATTTATAAAGTATTCATGTCATGTTTACAACAATTTTATATGGTTTTTGTGCACTTTTATATGATTTTTTAGGGAACTAAACTATTAACCTAGTGCCCGGTGCCAGTTGTTGTTTTCTGCGTATTTTTGGTTTTCCAGAAAATTCATACCAAACGAAGTCCAAATGCTACAAAATTTATAGTGATTTTTTATGGACCAAAAGAGACCCACGAAGTGGCAGAGGTGGACCAAAGGGTGGCCAAGGGAGCCACAAGCCTGGGGGCACCCCCCTAGGGTGCGCCCCCTGAGCTCGTCGGTCCCTCGTGCCCCCCCCCCCCCCCCCCCCGACGATCTCGAATGGAGATGCGTCCAAAAGCAAATTTATCCGTTTCGACGAGATGAACAAATTCCATGTTGCACTTTTTTATTAGAGTCCATTTTGAGTGTGAAAAGCAGGTGAAAACTCTCGCCATGTACCAGAGTATTATGGGTGTCGGGCCACATTGTATTGGTCGTAACTTCTGCATATTACCTCCGATTAAAATGATTTAAATATCAATTTCAATCGCCTCGACATTCATTGTAGACACTTTTTTCATCTAAGATTTTCTTGGAGGCATAATCATCGGAACAGTATTCGAATGCCAAATCTTAGCACTCGAGCACATCTTCAACTGCCGAGATCGAGATCAGATGGCGATGACCCAAATATCAAAGTTGTTCATTTTGATCATATGGAGACTTCTCATATTAGATTTTTTTTATTTGAGGCCATCTTGATTATGTTTTCTGCGGTGCTAAAAACAGGTGTCAACATCTGAGAGGAAGACATTCGGTTTTATATAAGCCAAGTATCTAGAAACCGTCGGCTTATAAATAGGTGTCATGTACTCCCTCCGTTCCTAAATATTTGTCTTTCTAGAGATTTCAAATGATTACCACATACGGATGTATATAGACATGTTTTAAAGTATAGATTCACTCATTTTACTTCATATATAGTCACTTGTTGAAACCTCTAAAAAGATAAATATTTAGGAACGGAGGGAGTAGTACTCTCGTAATTAACGCGCCCGGCCGTCAAAGTGCTTTATGTTTGTCCAGCACCCACATTTAGCACACATCTTATGCTTTGTCCAGCAGACAAAGTACACTCGGCTTATACTCGTTACCAACGTAGTGTAAGTCAAGCCCCAGAAACCGAGTGTGACACTCGGCTTATACTCGTTACCAACGTAGTGTAAGTCAAGCCCCAGAAACCGAGTGTGACACTCGGCTTATAGTTTAAAGTATATATTTGAGCCTTAGCCGCATAAGCCGGTTCCAACCGAATGAACTAAATAATTATTTTCTGTAGTTCAAATTACTTAGCGGCATAAGCCGGTACCAACCGAATGAACTAAATAACTATTAACATTACAGCAAGTAAAAGTGTGCGCTATTTTCTTGCTGAAAAATAAGCTTGATTAGGGCATCTCTAACGGCGACCCGCTAATCCTGTCCGGTATCCGTTCGCGGACAGGGACCAGTCCGCGGACACTGATATCGGAGGTCGCCATCCAACGCTGTCCGCATACATTTCAGCAACCAATTGAACTAACCGGGCAAAATTTGTACAAACACGAGAGATTTCATACAAAATGTACGACATTCATACAAACACGTCAGATTTTCATCACATTCTCAACATTTAGGAAAAAAACAATTCGACCCTAAACCAACCCTATTGCAGCGTCCAGTTGAAGCCCTTGTCGTCCTCCATCTGCCATCTCCATGAGCACCGGCGATAAGACTGATAAAGTGAAGTTGCGGTCTCCGGCGAGGAAGAGTAAACATGGAAGACGGACTAGCCCACATGGGACACAAGGCCGTGCCGCCTCCCATGCCCTACTCATTCTCGGAGGAGTCCACGCCTTGTCCGTCGCTGGTGGACGTGAGGTCCACGATGGAGATGGTGGCGCTCGCACCATTGTCGTCGAACTGGCCCGCCCAATAGTTCGTCGGCGGGGCGTAGGAGGCGCAACTGGCGTCGTGCTCATCCACGATAGCCTGCAGCTGCGCCTCCGCGGCGGCTGCTTCCTGACGAGCGACGGCTTGAGCATGGACGGCGTCGTAGAGCGCATGCTGCTCCATGATGAAGTTGGGGTTCATCGCGGCTATGTCCGCCACGGCCTCCTCGCTCACGCGCTCGCCATTGATTTGGCCCTCCACCAGACAGTGCAGCTTGAGGAGGAACATGTTGTACCGGTGTTCCTCCTGTGACCGTTGGAACGCCGACATAGGCGTCGTCACAGGCTGCTCCTCTGCCATGGCCACATTGAAGTGCGCCTGCGCCTGCTCCATGGTGAATCTAGCATGCATAGGCATGGGCTCGGGCTCCGGTGTGGCGTCGTCCAAGCCCGTCTCCATTGTGGGGTTGTACTCATCGTCGGAGATCTCGGGCAAGTTGTCCGGCATGCCGACCTCGATCCATATGCCACGACGGCTTTGCCAGCCGGTCGCAAGGGCGGCCACCTCGTGCTTCATATCCGTCGACAGGCTCTCCCACAGTGCATTGGCGCCTGCAGTCATGACGGATGTGGTGTGGTGCAAGGAAGGAGGATGTGGAGCGAGCGACTTGAGTTGTGGAGTTAGCTATGTATGGCCGGGGTTTAAATAGCGGATCCCGCTGAGGCCAGGCATCCGGGTGCGTCAATGCGGGGCGCCAAAGTGGGTTTCTCGACCGGCGAGCTTGCTTAATGGCGGCATACGGGCGGACACGGCAATACGGCTGTCGGGGTTCTAGGACCGAAGGTACCCAAACCCGTCGGCCTACGGCCCAGCGCGTGGCTCCACCAACGGCCCGACGCGGCCCAGCACCAGGACTCCATGAGCAAGACCCTCGCGAGGCGCGCGACATCGAGACCTCCTAGGGAGTGGCCTCCTGAGGCTGCCTCCCGAGGGGCGGACATCTCTAGGCTCGCACCCCACCGTGCGAGGCGCGCGATGATGTGATCCGTGACGACCGAAGCCAGGAGGGCGCCAGCGGGCGTAGGCGAGGACAGTTTCCTCTTTGGTGCTAAGGAGGCAAGGACTACGTGGGTTCCCAAGGAATTCCCCAAAGGTTTTCGTTCCGTTGCGACAAGACCAAGACCATGAGCTCGGAAGGACTGAGGTCATCACCGAGCCCACCTGCATGTCATGCCCAGAAGCTTTGCAGGCGAAGACCGCCATTAGTCAAGATAGGGTATACTCCTGTCCCCCTTCAAAATTGGCCACTGTGGTATCCCTTCCCGCCTAAGCCATGAGGGAGGAGGACCAAGGCCGCTATAAATATAGGTTAGGCTCCATCGTAGAGGGGATCAATTCCATTCACTCCCTGAGCCCTCACGAGGCAACTCATCCCTTGTGCCAGTTCATACTCATCCTTCTCACGAGGCAATCCACCACAAAAAGCAGGAGTAGAGTTTTACACCGCAAGGTGGCCTGAACCTGGGTAAATCTATGTGTCCCATTCCTTCCCTGTTTGCTCGAGCACGGCGAAGCATCACCACGAGACAGCGAGCCGCGAGCTGTGGTCTAGCAGAGTCCTTCGCACACGCCCCAGAGTTTGAACCGTTCTTCGGGTCCGCGGAGCCCCGATTTCGAAATTTGGCGCGCCAGGTAGGGGTGTGCGCCGAGGTTCGACTGTTTCAGCCCCGCTGCATCGCAGCTATGGACGACATTGTTCTCCCCACTGCCCTCTGGAGCGCCGCGGGTTGCCTAACCTTCACTCCCGACATGCGCTGAGTGAAGTGGCCGGTGAAGTTCAGGCCGATGTTGCCTCCGTGCTACGATGACGCCGCTGACCCCGAACAGTTTCTCCAGTTGTACACCCAGGGCATCCTGGCGGTGGGCGGCGACGACAAGGCCATGGCTAATTGGTTCCCTATGGCCCTCGTGGGAGCCCCGCGCTCTTGGCTCCTCAACCTCCCGGAGGCCTCGATCTCTTCTTGGGAGGAGATTCGCGGTCGGTTCGTCACGCGTTTCGCGATTTCGAAACCCCACGTGGTCGCGTGCATCCTCGACAGGTCCCATGCACCCGCATTTGGGCGTCATACCAAGCAGCTCTTCCGCCAGGCGAAGACCGCGCGGCCTCGATCATGGATTCAGCGGTGCCACGTGCAGCGTGAGGTCGTTGTCGAAATCGGGGCTCCACGGACCCGAAAAAACGTTCGAACTCTGGGGCGTGTGCGAAGGACTCTGCTAGACCATAGATCGCGGCTCACTGTCTCGTGGCGATGCTTCGTCGTGCTCGCACGAACGGGGGAGGAAGGAACACAGAGATTTACCCAGGTTTGGGCCACCTTGCGGTGTAAGATCCTACTCCTGCTTTGTGGTGGATTGCCTCGTGAGGAGGATGAGTATGAACTGGTACAAGAAATGAGATGACTTGTGAGGGCTCATGGGGTGAATGGAATCGATCCCCTCTACGGTGGAGACTAAACTATACTTACAGTGGCCTTGGTCCTCCTTCCTCACGGCTTAGGCGGGAAGGGATACCACAGTGGCCAATTTTGAAGGGGCACATGAGTACACCCTATCCTGACTAAACGTGGTCTTCGCCTACAAAGCTTCTGGGCATCACGTGCAGGCGGGCTCGGTGATGAACTCCGTCTGCCAAGCTCCTGGTCTTGGTCTTGTTGCACCGGAAACGGAAACCTTTGGGGGATTCCTCGGGAACCCGCGTACGTACTTGCCTCCTAAGCACCAAAAGAGGAAACTGTCCTCGCCTGCGCCCGCTGGTGCCCTTCTGGCTTTGGTCATCACAACTCACGTCATCGCGTGCCTTGCGAGGTGGGGTGTGAGCCAAGAGATGTCGCCCCTCGGGAGGCCGCTCCCTAAGAGGTCTCGATGTCGTGCGCCTCGTGAGGCGGGGGCCCTCACGAGGGTCTTGCTCGTGGATCCTGGCGCTGGGCCGTTGGTGGAGCCGCGTGCTGGGCCGTAGGCAGACGGGTTTGGGTACCGCCGGTCCTAGAACCCCGACAGTAGCCCCCGGGCTCACGGTGCGCTCGGCCCATCTTCGAGGTGAAGAAGAAACAAGGGGAGGGCGAAGTGACACGGGCCCCAACCGCCTGTGGGCCAGGCTTGACGCGCGGCGCATGATGGGACGTGGACGCCCCACTTCCCCATGTCGCCTCAGCAACTGCCCAGGCTGACAAAAAGCCTGGCGCATGCTGCAGGGCCGTCACCGCTCCGTTGCGCATCCGTCTCCCGCTCCTTCCTTCCCAAGCAAGCTTTCGCCTCGCCCGTTGGATCTTGCGCCGCCTTTCCCCGGAGGAAGGAGGGCAAGGCCTTGACGATGGCGGACCGCCAAGCGGGGCCGGAACCCGCCCTAGGACGATCCACCGTGCTCAACCGCGAGGGGCTGGACAAGGTCCTCCCAGTAATCGCGGCCGACTCAAATGAGTGGAAGGCGACGAGGATCTGGCCTACTTCTCGGTCCTCCACCGAGCTGGAAGCCACCACCATTGCTCTTCATCTCGGTGCCCTCTTCTCCGGGTTGCTGCCGCCATTCTCGGATTTTCTTTAACGCCATGCTTTCGCACTATCAGTCCATGCGTTGCACCTTGACCTCGAATCCATCATTCTCCTTTCCGCCTTCGCGTTCTTGTGCGAGGCCTTCGTGGGCATTGCCCCCTCGGTGACGCTGCTCCGCAACTTCTTCTCCCTGGGGCATATCGCCGACGTGCAGTGCTCCAGGTGCGTGTTGCTCCATGCAGCGAGCGCGACGGTGGGCGAGGGTATCGACATGGGGATCCGCCCAGACGTGGAGGGCTTTCGGAGGGAATGGGTGTATGTTGATGTAGCCCAATATAGCCCCTGCTCCAAACTCAGTTGTCCTCGGCGGAGATGAGCTCCGGGTGGGGGCACGACAGGCTCGTCGACCCGCGGCTCTCGTGGTGTCATGGCAAGGATGGCTGACCTAAGGGCGGCTAGTGTCACGATGGCGATGGTGGTGAGAGAGTTCATCCGTCGGCAAATCACCCCCCTCCAACGCCATTCCCGTCCAATGTGGGCCTTCACCGGTCGCGAGGACCCCATGAGACTCCAAGTGGCTTCCCTGCCGCCCAACATGCTGAACGGGATGCTCCGCCTCTTGACTGGCGGGGAAGCAAGTGTGCTCCCTCGGGGAGGGCTCCCCCTATACGACTACACGAGCGGGAAAGACTTTGCCAAGGGGATGTCGCGCTTCGATGAATGAGGGTTGCTTCCCGAGGGCCATGAGGGACCTCGAGACAACCCCTTCCTGGTGGGCTCCAGGACCTGAGGGCTCCGGGGCCAAAGCGCGCCTGACGTCTGCAAAGGGCCGCGCCAAACCGCCTGCCGTTCAACGGCCCGCCCATGCGCCTCCGAACGATGGTGGCATCGTCCCGCCCGAGGGCGCGGCCACGGCCTCTAGCGTGGGGAGCCGCGTGCCGGGCTCCAGGGTGCCGACTTTCGGGCCTTATGCCTCCCGAAGGAGGGGGCGGTTTGAGGACGGTGCCGGTTTGCCATCGCGGGCCCTGAAGAGGAGGAAGTGGGTCGCCACGGACGAGTAAGTGTTCCGCCTCCCGTGATTCTCACGCGGCAAGCCTCTCTAAGCTCTTGTTCCTCAGGTCTTCTCTTGGCGAAGAGACGAGGGCGCTCTCGCCGCCATCTCCTGAGGCCTTCGTGGTGCGACAGCAGCACGCCCCGTGGGCCTTGTGGTCGAGTTCACACGTGCCGGAGAGATCGTGCCCTTCTCTTGGCGACCCCTGACGGGCCTCGGCTCGGCACTTCCAGCACCTTCCGTCAGAAACGGCATCAAGCTCGCGAAGGCAATGCCACCGCTCAACCCGTCGACTTCCGCTGGTGATTGGGTTTGCCGCGAGTCGACGAACCCCATGAGTAGGGTGTCGAGCTCGCGTAGGGCTGCACCCCGGGCAGAGTGTCCGGACAGGGGGGCGGCCGGCTCCGGGTCCCCGGCCAGTGCGGCCGGACCTTACCGCACTTCCGCCGCGGGCTGGAGCGTAGAACGAAGCCCAGGCCGGGCGTTGGAGCCCGTGAGAAGCCATGGTGTCGTCCGGCGCTGCCTCCTTCAGGACGAGTGGGGCGCGCTGAACTAGCTCGAAGGAGAGCTTCACGATGTCGACTCGCAATTTGAGGCTGAGCGCCTGCGCCTGTCATGCGGGTGGCACCAGCTTGAAGTCGCCGTCAACTTTAGCAGCCGGAAGCATGAGTCCGCGTGCTCGAAGGACAAGGAGTCCTCCGCCGTGGCAAAAGAAGCCCGCGACCACGCCTTCGAGGAGGCCGAGACCGCGGACCAACGACGCGAGGCCGCTGAAAACCGTGAGCAGGAGCTCCTTGCCTCAAACGCTGCCCTCGAGCGACAAGCTCAGGCACGCAAAGAGGCCCTGACCGCCTCGGCGGAAGGGCCATCGGCGCGTGAGGCGAGGCTCCGCACCTTTGAAGATGCGTTAGCATTGGTAGCGTCCGAGCAGAGACTGGAGTACGAGCGGCTGGAGGTGATGGAGCGGCAAGTAGTTGCCGTCGAGGTTTCTCTGGCCTCCCGAGAGGTGAGGGCACAAACGGAGATCGATGAGGGGATCATGGAGGCCCGCCGTTCCCTCATCAAGGATCATCAACAGAAACTGAAGCTTCAAGAGACCTTTTCTGCACCCACCGCGGAGAGCTGACGGACGAGATCGACGACCTCAAGAAGAAACTGGCCGAGGCGGACAGGCGCCAGAAGGCCGCGCTGGACGCCCAGGCCACGGCCGAGACCGAGCTGGCATCCCTCCATCAACAAGTGGGGGATGTCACTTCCCTCACGGAGCGAGCAGCGGACGAGGCGAACCGAGTTCGGGGGTGGCAGCACATGCGCTCTGAGATATTCCAAGACCTCGAGCGCAGGGCTCGCCGCGCCCTGAACTGCGTCTGCAGGGAGAGCGTCTCCAGCCTGCTCATGCCCGACGATGCCGATTACCTCGCCTTCTTTACTATGATTGTGGAGCGGCTCAAGGGAGGAGCGGAGAGGTTGCGTACGCTCGTTGAAGAAGTAGGTCGTGACATCCTTGCGCGGGCGTCGATGCGCATCTTCAGCCATCTCCTTCGTTCCGATCCCATTTTGACTTCGAGGCCGTGATAGCCCCTGTACCCAGGGTAATTCGGGGCGCCCTGGGGGAGTGGGTGGAAGACCATGTGGATGATCTGATCGCACAGTTCGCCCCTGATGGCCATGAAGACCAGCACGAAGCTGATGGGTATGGGACCGATGACAGTGGCGACGACGACGCGTCTCCTTAGGCCGCCTTTCTTCCATTTGCCTGCTAACACTTGAGCGTTGCCCCGCGGGGATGTAAAGGATATTAATGGAAACTCCTTGATGGTGTAATGAACCGTACTTGTGCCTTCCCAGGCTGCCTTTCCCTTATGCTTTTCTATATTCATAGCCCCCGGGCGAGGGCTGACCGTCACTAGTATGTCGGGTCGGGAAGCCCATGCAAGGCCAGGAGGCGAGCACCCTTGAGGCGAGAGACCGAGGGCAACGGGTGCCTGTTGGCCCACTCATGAGCGCCTCGTGAGGACTTTAGACACCAGAGTCTTGGTGTGGTGGTGCGCACAGGGGCAGACCCGCGACCCGTTGGCACCCGAGTCATTAATGCTGCTGGGGCTGGCCCAAGCACGGGCACCGTGCCCAGCCCCCACTCGCGGGACGCTCGGGAGGGGGGCATCAGGCAGTCGTTGCTGCTTTCTTTATAAAGAGAAACTCAATAAAAGAAGCACCGCAAGGAAAAAAAAACCCCAACACTTCTCAGTGCAAACGAATAAACTTCAAGTTTTTTTAGAAAAGTTGTAAACTCGGTTTACACAAAAAGGAAAGGGTTGCCGCGTCCGTCGCCTACACTAGTCTTCCCACCAACGCGGAGCGTGGGGCCTCCACTTGGGCGTGGACATGGTCAATGTTTGACTGTTCCGCTAGCGCGGAGCATGGGGCTTCCACTTGGGCGTGGGTGGGAGCTCCCGTGAGGCTGTGGAACCGCGCATTGGGAGGCTCCGGGGAGTGTACAGCCCCACTCATTAGTACGTGAGAGTGTCACGGGTAGAATTTGAAGAGGTGCTGGATGTTTCGGGCATTCTGCACGGGGACCCCGTCCTCCGTCTCCAGGCGCGCGGTCCCCCGGTCCCAGAACCCCCTTAGGCCCAATCCCCCATGAATCTCGTGCCACCACGGCGGAGGCCGTGGAAGGCCATGTGGCCACGCTGCTGGGGAAGTTCACCTGCAACATCGATATCAGTCCTGCTGCGGCTGAGGCGGACGGCGCCAATGGCGTCAGTGGTCCTCTCCTTAAGATTATCCTGCAAGAACTGATCGTGCCTCGTGGAGGCATAAGACTTTGTTTGAATTTGGTGCATGTAATAACTGTTTGAACTCCGTAATTTCCTTTTCGTGCTTGATTTCCTTCCTGCTTGCCTTTGTGCTCTGCGTCGGCAGGGCCCAGCCCTGCGCGTACCTTGGTCGCCGTTGGAATGTCAGGTCGTGATGCCTTGACAAAGCCAAGGGGCGAGGGGCTACGAGACTAGTGAGGCCCCTGAGTAGCAATGCTCAAGGGTCCCCCTTGACGTGCAAGCGGCCCGCATGAAAGAAATATGGGCGACGGCGAGGTTAATCCGGGGTCCTTCCTACCTTTCTCTCGTCAGCCTGCACGTGGGTGTTACATGAGGAGACCAGACACCAAGGACCATGGTGGGGTGACATGCGCGGGGGTAGGCCCGCGAGTCAGAGCCCGGTTCCTTGGGTTTTTTGGCGCTGCTGGGACTGACCGGAGCACAGGCACCATGTCCAATCCGCGTGAGGCCCAGGGGAGGCTGCGAGTGGTGCTGATGAAGACTCGAGCGACGAGCCTAAGGTTGATGCTACCCGTAGGGCTCCCTCAGTTGTTTATCCACCAGCGCGGAGCATGGGGTTTCCACTGGGCTTGGGCATGGTCGTATTGTGACCGTATCCACTAGCGTTGAGCATGGGGCTTCCACTAGGCGTGGGTAGGGAGCTCTGTTCTAGAGTCTCCGGGCGTGTACAGTCCTGTTTCGTTCGTACGCGTGGCTGGCAAGGCAAAACATTGAGGAGGTGTATCTAGACACTCGTGAGCCAGCGCGGGGCTCAGGAAGTCCTACCTCAAGGCGGGTTGCGCCTGGATTTTTGGTGCGGAGCGCGCTTGTGAGACCTAAGTTAAGAGGGCAACCTGCGCCGAACGAACGTCCGGAGGCTATCGCATGAGAAGGCCAGACACCGAGGACCCATAGGAGGTGACGTGTACGGGGCCGACCCGCCAGACAGAGCTCAGTCGCTTGGGTTTATCGACGCTGCAGGGACGGACCCGAGCACAGACGCCGTGTTGAGTCTTCTCATGCAACAGTCTAAGGAAGAACACTCGGCGTGCGGCTCCTGCGGTGGCGAAGCACCAAAATTGTGGTTCTACAAACTGAGTCGCGCGCCTTCACTCACCTACTTGTGATTAGTTCATGCGAGGACAAGGCACCAAGGACCCCAAGAGGTGACGTGCACAGGAGCTAGCCCGCAAGACAGAGCTCGGTTGCTTGGATTTAACAACGCTGTAGGGACGGACCCAAGCATAGGCGTCGTGCCAGCCCTTAATCATGAGGCGGCCGAGGGTGGGATTGCAAGGGCGCGGCGACATTCACGGTGATGAAGCACCGGGTACACGGATTAAATTACCAGGGAACTTTATCAAGGCATGGCCAGTTCTGATACATGATCAAAACAATACAGCTGCAGGGGCGGGCCCTAACCAGCCTGAGGACAATGCAGCCCGCAGGGCGCCCTCAATTGAACAAACAAAAAGTCACCTGGTAAAAATGTTGCAGAAGCGTCGAGGAAATTGATGAAGTGTGTTGTGGAGGTTCGCTCCTCATGAGCCGGGTGGCTCTGGAGGCTCGAGAGGCTCGCGAGGGTCCGGGGCCTCTAGAGACATCACCGCCAAGCGTCGGGCCTCGTGAGACGCCATTGCGCTCTTTGCGATCCGCTGGTACGAGGCGCCAACGTTCAGCAAGCCGAAAGGCATGCAGACGTAGTTGCAGGGGTAGCCCCCGCTCCGACTGACGCACGATGGCCAGAAGAGGTCCTGAGAAGCGGCCCTGCTGAGGCCCGGGATGTTGACGCAGACGCGCAACTTGCCACCCGCGTCGGGGGCAGCGGCTGCGCTAGTGGGACGCGCGGGGCGGCGCTCGCCGCGCATGGTTTGTGCTTCCTGAAGCTCCTCGATCGCCTTGGTGATGAATTCTCATGATCCTGGTTCCTCGCGCCCCATTACTTGCTTCCGGGGGCGCGCGTCGAAGCATGCCCCCAGGTGGTGCCCGAGCACCTCCCTCGTCGCAGTGGTCAGGTCAGAGGCCCTCCAGATGGAGGCCCCCGAGCCCGTCCTGAGGGAGGCGCCGAGCGCACCTTCTTATGCAGGAGGGAGTGGCGCCCCAGCGGCAGGCGCAGAGCCTGAGGCATCGCCGACGGGTTTCTTTGCCTCGGGACGGCTCTTATGGAGGAGCTTCTTCACGGGGGCAGCTTCAGGAGGCACGATGCCACCCTCTCTATCAGAGTTCTCGGCCGCCGCAGTGCGGTAGGCATGCTCGAGGGAGCAAACGACATCCTTCTCACCGCAGGAGAAGGTGATGATGGCGTTGCACCCAGGCATCTTGAGGATGTTGTAGCCAGGATGAGTGGCTGCCATGAACTTGGCGAGGGCAGGATACCCCAGGATGGTGTTGTTCGGGAGGCCAATGTGGGCCACGTCAAAGTCGATGAGCTAGGTGTGGTAGTTGTCGCCCTTGCTGAAGGTGACCGGGAGGCGCAACTGTCCCAGGGGAGTGGTGGAGGCGTCGGTCACCCCGGAGAATGGCCTAGTGGGCATGAGCTGGTCGTAGGGCACCTGAAGCCTTTCGAAGGTCTCGACAGAGAGCACGTTGAGGCCAGCGCCGCCGTTAATGAGGGTCTTGGTGACTGAAACGTTGCTGATGGTGGGCGTGCACAACATGGGGAGTGCGCCGGCGGTGGCCGAACACCTGAGGTAGTCCTTGGAATCGAAGGTAATAGCGTACAGTGACCACTTGAGGGGACGCACGGCCTCGAGCTTTGGGAGGGCCGCATTCACCTCACGAGAGAACTGCTTGAAGATGTGATTCGAGGCGGGCGCTTGAGCCCCACCAAGAATGCACGCGATCGCGCAAGGCTCCTGGTAGCCCCCAGCCCCCTTGTCTTGATGGTTGTCGTCGTTCCTCCTTGGTGGTGGCGACAGCGGAGGGAGGCCAGCATTGCCTTGAGGACGGGCCTCGCGAGGCCGATCGCGCCACGCACCGTCACGCGGCTATTCGCGCCACCCCTGGCGAGTGTTGCGGTTGTCCCAGTGGCCTCTTGCACGGCCTCCTCCACGGCCAAAGCCATAGTCACTGCGCTCGGGGCAGCGACCCAGGCGCTCATCCTAGAGCGCCCTGAGTTCCTGACAATCGTCGGTGTTGTGCGTGTGCATGTTGTGGAAGACGCAGAACGGGAGATGTGGCCTTAGTCTTGGCCTTCTTGTCTTCGGGATCGTCGTCTGGGTGCTTCAGGAGGGAGAGGCGGCTTTCCTCTGCCCTGGCGCATTTGTCCGCCAGGTTGAACATCTCCAGCGCCGTGCACGGGTCATCGTGGATGGCGAGCTCCTCACCCATCTTGACGTCCGTGGTGAACGCTGATATGATGGCCTCGTCCGAGGCCTTCAGGATCTTGAGGTGGACCTGGGTGAAGCACGAAATGTACTTGCGGAGAGTCTCGCCGGGGCGCTGCTTCAGGCGCCGCAGGTCGTTGACGGTGAGGGCGCGGTCGCGGGTGCCTTGGAAGTTGGCGATGAACGGCTCGCGGAGCTCGTCCCACGAAGAGATTGACCCCTCTGGGAGATGCTGGAGCCAGGAGCGCGCGCCATCCTTGAGAGCCATGGGAAACTAATTCGCCATGACCTTGTCGTCGCCGTTCGCCCCCTCAATTCTCAACGCGTAGAGCTGAAGGAACTTTGTCGGATCGGGGACGCCATCGTAGCGCGGGGGCAGCTCTAGCTTGAACTTGACTGGCCAGACCACCTGGCACAACTCGCGGGTAAAGGCACGGCAGCCCGCGGTGCTCACGGGCACGACGCGCGCAGGAGGAGCTGTCTTGGTGCCCATGCGCCGCAGCCTCCTGAACGGCTCGGTCTTGCTGCTGGCGTGGCAGCGCGAGGAGCGCACGCGCGTCGTGTTGTGGCCGCTGCACCACTTGGTAGCTGGCCTTGTCCCGCGCCGGCGCCGGCACTCCACACAGCGGGTCGCGCGGTCGCGCTTCACGCCGAGGCTTGGCGTTGTCGCTGCGCAAGGGAGGTGGTGGAGGCGCGCCGTGTGCCACGTCGCCCGCGTGAGGTGGCAGAGGGCGGAGCGAGTGGGAGGGCGCCGGGGCCTCGCCCACAGCGTTGACGGGCTTGGTGATGCGACCAAGCCAGGCGTCGTAGCCCTCGTTGGCAAGATGGTAGCGCAGCAGCTCACGCGCCAGGAGGAACGCCGCCTGCGCGTTTGCCGGCCCGCGGTGAGCATGGGAAGACGAGGCCGTGGCCGGAGTGAGAGTAGGCGTGGCGGTGTGGCCGTCACGCAGCATGGACGGTGGCTGGGAAGAAGCCTGCTACTCATGAGCAGCAGGGTCGGTGGCAGCATTGGTTGCGTCTGAAGGGGAGTGACGGGGAGCGGAGCGACCCGCAGGTGCCGTCTGAGCGACACGCGTAGCCCGGCGCTCGAGCTGCGGTACACCCCGACCTTGCGCGCCAAATGTCGGAATCGGGGCTCCGCGGACCCGAAGAAAGGTTCGAACACTGGGTGTGCATGAAGAACCTTGCTGCGATACTGCTTACCCCTCACCGTCCCTTGGCGATGCGTCGTCATGCTCGTGCGAACGGGGAAGGACAGAACACATGGATTTACCCAGGTTCCGGCCACCTTGCGGTGTAAAACCCTACTCCTACTTTGTGATGGATTGCCTCATGAGGAGGATGAGTATGAACTGGTACAAGGAATCCGTTCTTGCGGAGGCTCGGGGGGGGGGGGGGGGGGGGGATGGATCGGACCCGGATCCCCTTCGACGGTGGAGACTAACCTATCTTTATAGTGGCCTTAGTCCTCCTCCCTCATGGCTTAGGCAGGAAGGGATACCAAAGTGGCCAATTTTGAAGGGGGATAGGAGTACACCTTATCCTAACTAAAGGTGGTCTTCGCATGCAAAGCTTCTGGGCATGACGTGTAGGAGGGCTTGGCGATGACCTCCTTCTTGTCGAGCTCGTGGTGTTGGTCTTATTGTACTGGAATGAAAACCTTTGGGGGATCCCTTGGGAACCCGCGTACGTCCTTGTCTCCTTAGCACCAAAGAGAAAACTGTCCTCGCTTGCGCCCGCTGTCGCCCTTCTGGCTTCGGTCATCATGGCTCACGTCATCGCGCTCCTCGCGAGGTGGGATGTGAGCCTAGATATGTCCGCCCCTCGGGAGGCTGCTCCCTAGGAGGTCTCCATGTCGTACGCCTCGCAGGGCGGGGGCCCTCGTGAGGGTCTTGCTCATGGAGTCCTGGTGCCGGGCCGCGCCGCGCCGTTAGTGGAGCCACGCGTTGGGCCGTAGGAAGACGGGTTTGGGTACCCCCGATCCCAGAACTGAAAGTGCAACTATCCCTGGGTGGTTTTGGTAATTCCTAACAACATATAGCTCATTGAGCTAATGCTATTCCAAGATAAATATTTCAGGAAAGCTCAATGATTGGCATGGCACGGATTAGAAAGTGGACCCTTCAAAATGCTAAGGACAAAGGATTGGCTCAAGCTCAAAGCACAAGACTCTACATTTTCTATTTTAGTGATCCAAGATCACCTTGAGTCTATAGGAAAAGCCAATACTATTAAGAAGGGATGAGGTGTTGCTTAATGAGGATCTTGCTCAAAATGCTTAGTGATATGCTCCAAAACCCTCCACTACTTTCTCATATCCACATATGTCCTAAACCAAAAAGTCCAACTCGGCCCCACCGAAATTTCATATCCGGAGCCACCGAGTTCAGTTGTCATAGCCACTGCCAGAAACCCTAATCAATTCGGTCTCACCGATAGGGATCTCGGTCCCACCGAGATGGGGTTGTAATCTCTCTGTTTCCTTTTCATAACGTTTCGGTCAAACCGAGATGAGCGATCGGTCCCACCGAGATTGCAATGCAAACTCTCTGTTTCCCTTTCGTAACGTTTCGGTCCAACCGAGATGAGCGAATCGGTCCCACCGAGTTTGCCTGACCAACTCTCTGTTTGACTATTACCAAAATCGGTCTCACCGAGTTTGTGTAATCGGTCTCACCGAGATTACGTTATGCCCTAACCCTAATGACATCGGTCCCATCGAATTGATCCAGTCGGTCCCACCGAGAATCCTAACGTTCACATTTTGAACTAAATCAGTCCAACCGAGTTTCATGATTCGGTCCCACCGAGTTTGGTGATTTGTGTATAACGGTTAGATTTTGTGTGGAGGCTATATATACCCCTCCACCCACTCTTCATTCGTGGAGAGAGCCATCAGAACATGCCTACACTTCCAATACATATTTTCTGAGAGAGAACCACCTACACTTGTGTTGAGGTCAAGATATTCCATTCCAACCACATGAATCTTGATCTCTAGCCTTCCCCAAGTTGCTTTGCACTCAAATCTTCTTTCTACCAAATCCAATCCTATGAGAGAGAGTTGAGTGTTGGGGAGACTATCATTTGAAGCACAAGAGCAAGGAGTTCATCATCAACACACCATTTGTTACTTCTTGGAGAGTGGTGTCTCCTAGATTGGCTAGGTGTCACTTGGGAGCCTCCGTCAAGATTGTGGAGTTGAACCAAGGAGTTTGTAAGGGCAAGGAGATCGCCTACTTCGTGAAGATCTACCCGAGTGAGGCAAGTCCTTCGTGGGCGACGGCCATGGTGGGATAGACAAGGTTGCTTCTTCGTGGACCCTTCGTGGGTGGAGCCCTCCGTGGACTCGCGCAACCGTTACCCTTCGTGGGTTGAAGTCTCCATCAACGTGGATGTACGATAGCACCACCTATCGGAACCACGGATAAAAAATCTCCGTGTCAACATTGCGTTTGCTCCTTCAAACTCATCCCTTTACCTTCATATGCAATTGTTTTACATTCCGCTGCTATACTCTTAGAATTGCATGTGTAGGTTGATTGCTTGACTTGTGCTAAGTTGCTAAAATCTGCCAAGAACTAAAATTGGGAAAAGGCTAGATTTTTATTTGGTCAAGTAGTCTAATCACCCCCCCTCTAGACATACTTCCGATCCTACAAGTGGTATCAGAGCTTTGGTCTCCATTTGCTTTGATTTCCATAGCTTTTGGTGGTCATAGCCTTGGTTTCACAACCTAGGAGAGTATGGCGTCTAGCGAGGGAAATTACCACCGTAGAGGTCCTTACTTTGATGGTACTAATTTTGCTAGTTGGAAGCATAAGATGAAAATGCATATTCTTGGACATAACCCCGCCGTTTGGGCTATTGTGTGTATTGGCTTGCAAGGTGAATTCTTTGATGGGAGAGAACCGAACCGTGAAGCTACCGCGGAAGAATTGAAGATGCTACAATACAATGCTCAAGCTTGTGATATTCTCTTCAACGGATTGTGCCCCGAAGAATTCAACAAAATCAGCCGTCTTGAGAATGCAAAGGAAATTTGGGATACTTTGATTGACATGCACGAAGGTACCGACTCCGTCAAGGAATCGAAATTGGATGTGCTTCAAAGTCAACTTGACAAGTTCAAAATGAAGGATGGTGAAGGTGTCGCTGAAATGTACTCTAGGCTTGCTCTCATCACAAATGAGATTGCCGGCTTAGGAAGTGAAGAGATGACCGATAGATTCATCATCAAGAAGATCCTAAGAGCCTTGGATGGAAAATATGATACCGTGTGCACATTGATCCAAATGATGCCCAATTACAAAGATCTCAAGCCAACGGAAGTCATTGGAAGAATTGTTGCTCATGAGATGTCACTCAAGGATAAGGAAGAGCTTCACAACAAGTCAAGTGGTGCTTACAAAGCCTCATGTGATGCTCCCACATCATCAAGTGAGAAGCAAACCTTCAATGAAGAATTGAGCTTAATGGTGAAGAACTTCAACAAGTTCTACAAGAGTAGAAGCAAAGAAAGAAGCTCCAAGTCAAGGTCCTACAATGACAAAAGATCTTCTAGTCGTGAGCGAAATTGTTACAATTGTGGAAGACCCGGACACTACTCCAATGAGTGTACGGCCCCTACAAAAGAAGAGAAGATTCTCCCAAAAGAAGAAGTAGAAGAGAAGAATCACCACCAAGAGAAAGGAGGAGTAGGGATGATCGTTATGAACGAAGACCCTCTCGGAGAAGCAAGGATTCGGAAAGGAAGGAAAAGTCATCAAGGAGCTACACAAAAAGAAGACATCAAGCTCATGTTGGTGAATGGGTATCCGGCTCCGACTCCGACAATCACTCCGAAAGAAGTTATCACTCCGACTCCGAATATACTCAAGATGAAGGTGTTGCCGGTCTAGCACTTGTGTCAACCAACTCCTACGACATATTTGACTCACCAAATGAAGGAATTGGAAGATGCTTCATGGCCAAAGGTCCAAAGGTAACACATCCCGAGTATGTTGATTTCAATAGTGATGAAGATGATTTGCTAGGTGATGATGATTTACTTGTTGACAACTCTAGTGATGAAAACTATGATGAAACGTCAATTAATCATGCTAATCAAGATAAAACGAATGATGATGATAAGAAGGAGATTGAGCGTCTAACTCAAGAACTAAACACTCTTAAGTTAGCTCATGAAACTACCTTGGAAAATCATCGAGAACTTTTAAAGACTCATGATAAGCTACGCTTTGAAAAGCTCAACCTTGAGCAAGAGCATGAGTTTTTAAAGGCAATCAATGATGATCTTCGCAAGAAAAGTTCTTCTTACATTGCCAAGCGTTTACTCTTGTCTACTTACATGCCACAAGTTAAATCTAGCAACAAGAACAAGAAAGATTCTTCATCTAGTAGTAACAACAATCATGCTAAATCCAATGTTGATGCTTCTAGTAGTTCTCTTGATTCCACTAATGATTCTCTTAGCCAAGTTACACTTGAGCAAGAAAATAGCTTATTGAAGGGAATCATAGAGAAAGGTGTTTACAAGAGTCTTGCCGGGAGTAAGCAATTTGAGGAAATTGTGCGCAAGCAAGGAAGACACCGGAAGAATCAAGGTGTTGGTTTTGAACGAAAGTTCAATGCCAATGGAGTTGAGTGGGAAGAAGATCAATACCCCAAGACGAAGTTTGTTCCTCAACAAGAGAAGTATGATCCTACTTCTTTCAAAGGAACACAAGCTCAAGATGATCTTCCACCACAAGACCACAAGCAAAAAGGCAAGGACAAGCTTCAAGAGGAAATTGATGCATTTGAAGAAGCACCTAAGGCTTTGGTCAAGTGGGTTCCCAAGACTACATCAAGTTCTACTTCATCAAGCACAACTACGATTCCAAGGATTCCCATCAAGATGATGTGGATCCCGAAGAAGAAGAACTAGAGAGTTCTTGAGGGTGACTCCGCCAACATACTTCACTCTTATCATTTTGGCGAGGACAAGTGCAAACAACTTCCATATCTTGCACAAGTTCAAGGAGTCACAAACCCTCTTGTTGGTAAGACAAGGGACAAGGTAACCTAATGCTTTCATGGACATCATCTTGTGTATGCATCACTCTATGTCTATGGATATCCTTGTTTGTTCCTTGTGGGACTAACCCGTGTAGGTATTGAAAGTGCAACTCACTCCAAAGGATTGCTCCGAATGATCTACATCAACATTGAGCATCTACATCTTCAACACCTACATGAAGTCATCATCGACAAAACCCAAGGTTAGTTCATCCCTTTTAGGGAGATGGGGATATCACATCTAGGGGGAGCTTTACTCAAATCAATGAGCTAAAGCAACTCTAATGGTGTGATCACAACAATGCTTTATGTAAAAGTGGTAACCCCACTTGTGCTTAAACGATGAGTATGACCTATGATCAAGTGTTCTCATTTGACTCCTAAGTCAATATACTCATATATAGATGACCTAGTCATCGCCAATTGCTTGATAGATGCTAGAATGTTTGTGCATGCTTTGTCACATATTTCATTTGCCATTTTATTGTGTGAGCATGTTGGTTGCATATTTTACTCATTCGAGGACATCCATTTGTTGCTTTGATTGTTTGGCTTTTTCTCTTTTTGCCAAATGGATGGACAAGAATGCCTAAGAACACCCTCTAGCTATCTATGCTTTTCTCGTCTCAAACTCTATTCATGCTACATCACAAAGTTTGATCAAGTCAGATTCGAACCACTCTGTGTGAGGAGCACTCGGAGATCCCGATTCGTCATAGACTTAAACCTCCAAAACCTCTTTGTGCATCTCGGTCTGACCGATTCATCCTTTTCGGTCCTACCGAGTCACCAAGTTGATCTAGGGTTTTCAATCTCGGTGCAACCGATTAGAACTTTTCGGTCACACCCAGTTGCAGTAACTGCTTGCAGTTTTTCATCTTGGTGCCACCGAGTCGTTCCACTCGGTCACACCGATAGGGTCAGGTTATAAATACCGCCGGGCCAAATTTTGGAAATTTCTCCGAACCCCTTCGCCCGCGCGTAACCTACTCTGCCTCCTCTGGTCTCCGGATCGTCCTCTCGTCGCCAGCGACCTCCCGCCGCTGGTCTCCGCCGCCGTCAACGGAAATCTCCACCGCCGTTGCCGCCGTAGCAAGTTCGTCGCCGAACTAGGGTACGAACTTGATCATTGTGCTAATCCTTAACTCCGATTCTTAGCACATTGCTTTGCCATGATTCTTGCCATGATTGAAATCATCCTGTCCAGCGAAAACATCCCGTAGATTAGTTTTGATTTGAAAATTTAGGGTTAGGTCTCCGCCGAATTCATCTCGGACCGACCGAGTTGTAGAAATCGGTCTCACCGATTTTGGCTTAGGCCAGAGCACACGCGTTTTCGGTCTGACCGAAAATTGCAAATCGGTGTGACCGAGTTCGATTCTCTGTGAAACCCTAGCAGTCTCGGTACCACCGAACTGTGACTCGGTCTGACCGAGTTCACTAGTTCAGGTTCCAAAAGCTGCTTCGGTATCACCGAGTTTACAAATCGGTAGATCCGAAATGCTTTCTGTGAAGAACTAAAACTAAGTTTTTAAGTCATCAGTTTTGCAAAAACTCCTGTACTTTGTGATGCTCATCTACTCTACCTCTTCTATAACCTATTCACAGGGTCTGCTGACAGTTTGCCTGCAAGATGTCTGACCAAAGTGACAGCCAGAACAAGTCAGAGGAACAGGTTCAGTTAAGTGAGGGCACTAGTCCCTCTAGCAGCTATGATGAAGGTAGCAGGAGCACTCCAAGCAATCTACCAAAGGCTGCTACCAGGACAAGGAAGAAGAGGACTTCTGACTCTGAAGATGAAGATTATGTGGCTGTTGAAGATGAAGCCACTTCAAAGAAGAAAGTGCTGAAGAAAGAGTATGGCTCAGCTGCTGCAACTAAGCCAGGTCTGAAAACAAAGATGCCAGCAAGAAGACAGCCCATGTCTAAGCCAAGAAAAGTTGCCATAGGAGAAACAATGGAGTTCACTCTTGAACCCAAGGAAACTGGAGATGGCAAGAAGAGGAAAGAAAGGGTCAAGAAGACCATTGCCAGAGTTATTGGCAAACCATCAATGATGAGAGATTCTGGAGAAGAGGAAGAGGAAGAGGATGCTGCACCAGCACCCAAAGCTCAAAAGCTTATGGGAGATGCAATCAAGGCAGGGGCTGCTCCATCAAAGCCCAAAGCTGCTCCCAAGGCTGCTGCTCCAGCTCCAAAGCCAAAACCCAAGAGGAGCACTAGGAACATACCTGCTGAAGAGAAAAACAAGGCCCCAGTGCCTCAAGCTGCTGAAGAAGAAGAAGATGATTCTGTTGTTTTGAGAAAGCTGAAGCCCAAGATCCCTGATCACAATGATGCACACCCAGTTGCAGAGAACATGAAAATCAGGAAGGATTCAGGATTGAGACTATGGAGAGAGTCTGATCCATATGCTACCAGGAGAAGGACTGCTGTGGACTACAGATTCCACACTAAGGAACAACAGGACTTCTATGAGACAATTCTGCTTGACAAGAAGCCCATAGTGTGTGACATGAGATGGGTTGACTGGGAATTCATTAAGGAGAATGAGGATCACTTCCCTGGCGTGCTTGACAGCTTCAAGGCATGTGGAGTTGATAAGTTTGTGGCTCAGAAGTTCACCAAGTGGAATGATGAGCTCATTATGCAATTCTACTCCACTGCACACTTCTATCCAGATGGAAGGATAGTATGGATGTCTGAGGGTACTAGGTACCAGTCTACAGTTGAAGAATGGGCTCAATTGATCAATGCTCCTGAAGAACATGAGGATGACTTGGATATCTATGCAAAGAAGAAGAAAGACCACAACTCTATGGCCAACAGGTACAAGGAGATCCCAGATGATGCTCTGGATACACATAAGTTTGGATCTGTCCATTACTTGTTGTCTGGTTTGCCAACAATCAACTGGATCTTAAGGCACACACTGCTACCCAAGTCAGGTGATCACAAGATGATCAGAGGACATGCTATCAACTTGTTGCACATATTTGATGTCCCACAGAAGTTCAAGGTTATGAGCCTGATTGTGGAAACAATCAAGAGGACTGCAGCTGATCAAAAGAGAAGTTGTGGATATGCCCCACACATCCAGGAGCTCATCAACTCAAAGATGGGCAAAGGCAAGTACATCTTGGACAAGGAGCACCTGCCCATCTATCCTGAATTTGAGGACAACACAGTTGTCATGACTGAGAATGAACCATCATCTGTGCAAGCACAAGAGAAGAAAGCCAAAGCTAAAGCTGAGAAGGCTGCAAAGATGCCAACTATGGAAGAGGCATCTCAGGTATTCTTGAAGAGCAAGCAAGACCAGCTTGGATATCTGATCCAATCCACTCTGAGGATTGAGCAGGGCTTGGCCACCCTGACCAAGAACCAGGAGAGCTTGGAAAGGATTATTGAGACAAAATTCTATGACCTTGATGTCAAGGTAACTGAAATCCAATCTGCAGTTGAGCAACTTCAGGAGGAAGCAGAGGAGAAGAAGGGCAAATCTACCACAGATGCATTTGCTAGAGTGCCCAGAGGACAGAGGTCTTCTGCAGTGCTAGTGACTGACACCAGAGCTACAGCATCAGCACCAGCCGCTACAGCTCCAGTTCCAACTCCAGCAGCTACTCCACCAGCTCCAGCTACTTCATCAGAAGCCTTCGTCCTTGGAGTTCTCTCAACACCACCTCCCGAAGATCAAGCCTGGGAGTCGTTTAGACTATGCATTTTCAAACTTTTTGGTAACTTGTTGCCAAAGGGGGAGAAAAATGTATAGATCATAGGCTTCGAGAGAGAGAGTGTTGGTTTTTATCTCTCTTTGCACTTATTTGGTTTGTTTTGAAACTTTTTTGTGTGCTTGTGTGATACTACTTTGTGTCCTTGTGAGATACTTGTTTGATCATGTGTTTGATCATATGCTACCCTTAATGCTTGTTGGATGATATTATCTCTTATATTCTAGATGATCATTCACTTGTTTTGGTGATGAGTGCATGTTTTTAATCTCTATCATTTTGAGCGCTCCACCAAGATGTATGTGACTTGGAAGAGTAACCCATGATCCTAATCGATTGTGCATTTGCATTCAAAAGCAAATCTTAAATAATGCACAAATTTAGGGGGAGCTCTTGCTTATCACATACTGCTCAAAGCGACGATGTTTTTCAATACTATTTATCATTTGTCGAAGCTTTGATCTATATGTTGTCATCAATTACCAAAAAGGGGGAGATTGAAAGTGCAACTATCCCTGGGTGGTTTTGGTAATTCCTAACAACATATAGCTCATTGAGCTAATGCTATTCCAAGATAAATATTTCAGGAAAGCTCAATGATTGGCATGGCATGGATTAGAAAGTGGACCCTTCAAAATGCTAAGGACAAAGGATTGGCTCAAGCTCAAAGCACAAGACTCTACATTTTCTATTTTAGTGATCCAAGATCACATTGAGTCTATAGGAAAAGCCAATACTATTAAGAAGGGATGAGGTGTTGTTTAATAAGGATCTTGCTCAAAATGCTTAGTGATATGCTCCAAAACCCTCCACTACTTTCTCATATCCACATATGTCCTAATCCAAAAAGTCCAACTCGGCCCCACCGAAATTTCATATCCGGAGCCACCGAGTTCAGTTGTCATAGCCACTGCCAGAAACCCTAATCAATTCGGTCTCACCGATAGGGATCTCGGTCCCACCGAGATGGGGTTGTAATCTCTCTGTTTCCTTTTCATAACATTTCGGTCAAACCGAGATGAGCGATCGGTCCCACCGAGATTGCAATGCAAACTCTCTATTTCCCTTTCGTAACGTTTCGGTCCAACCGAGATGAGCGAATCGGTCCCACCGAGTTTGCCTGACCAACTCTCTGTTTGACTATTACCAAAATCGGTCTCACCGAGTTTGTGTAATCGGTCTCACCGAGATTACGTTATGCCCTAACCCTAATGACATCGGTCCCACCGAATTGATCCAGTCGGTCCCACCGAGAATCCTAACGTTCAAATTTTGAACTAAATCGGTCCGACCGAGTTTCATGATTCGGTCCCACCGAGTTTGGTGATTTGTGTGTAACGGTTAGATTTTGTGTGGAGGCTATATATACCCGTCCACCCACTCTTCATTCGTGGAGAGAGCCATCAGAACATGCCTACACTTCCAATACATATTTTCTGAGAGAGAACCACCTACACTTGTGTTGAGGTCAAGATATTCCATTCCAACCACATGAATCTTGATCTCTAGCCTTCCCCAAGTTGCTTTCCACTCAAATCTTCTTTCTACCAAATCCAATCCTATGAGAGAGAGTTGAGTGTTGGGGAGACTATCATTTGAAGCACAAGAGCAAGGAGTTCATCATCAACACACCATTTGTTACTTCTTGGAGAGTGGTGTCTCCTAGATTGGCTAGGTGTCACTTGGGAGCCTCCGTCAAGATTGTGGAGTTGAACCAAGGAGTTTGTAAGGGCAAGGAGATCGCCTACTTCGTGAAGATCTACCCGATTGAGGCAAGTCCTTCGTGGGCGATGGCCATGGTGGGATAGACAAGGTTGCTTCTTCGTGGACCCTTCGTGGGTGGAGCCCTCCGTGGACTCGCGCAACCGTTACCCTTCGTGGGTTGAAGTCTCCATCAACGTGGATGTACGATAGCACCACCTATCGGAACCATGGATAAAAAATCTCCGTGTCAACATTGCGTTTGCTCCCTAAATCTCATCCCCTTTACCTTCATATGCAATAGTTTTACATTCCGCTGCTATACTTTTAGAATTGCATGTGTAGGTTGATTACTTGACTTGTGCTAAGTTGCTAAAATCTGCCAAGAACTAAAATTGGGAAAAGGCTAGATTTTTATTTGGTCAAGTAGTCTAATCACCCCCCCTCTAGACATACTTCCGATCCTACAAGAACCCCGACATCGATATCTTGCGCCGGTAGGCCCCCGGTCCCAGAACACCTACCTGGCGCGCCAAATGTCGGAATCGGGGCTCCACGGACCGGAAGAAAGGTTCAAACTCTAGGGCATGTGCGAAGGACTCTGCTAGACCACAGCTCGAGGCTTGCTGTCTCGTGGCGATGCTTCGCCGTGCTCGAGCGAACGGCGATGGAGTGCGACACAAAGATTTACCCAGGTTCAGACCACCTTGCGTTGTAAAACTCTACTCCTGCTTTGTGCTGGATTGCCTCGTAGAAGGATGAGTATGAACTGGCACAAGGGATGAGCTGGCTCGTGAGGGCTCAGGGAGTGAATGGAATCGATCCCCTCTACGGTGGAGACTAACCTATATTTATAGTGGCCTTGATCCTCCTCCCTCATGGCTTAGGCGGGAAGGGATACCACAGTGGCCAATTTTGAAGGGGAACAGGAGTACACCCTATCCTGGCTAAAAGTGGTCTTCGCCTGCAAAGTTTCTAGGCATGACGTGCAGGTGGGCTCGGTGATGACCTCCATCCTGCCGAGCTCGTGGTCTTGGTCTTGTTGCACCAAAACGGAAACCTTTCGGGGATTCTCGGGAACCCGCATATTTCCTTGCCTCCTTAGGACCAAAGAGGAAACTGTCCTCACCTGCGCCCGCTGGCGCTCTTCTGGCTTCGTTCGTGACGGCTCACGCCACCGCGCGCCTCGCGGGGAGCCTAGAGATGTCTGCCCCTCGGGAGGCCGCTGCCTAAGAGGTCTCGATGTCGTGCGGCTCGCGAGGGTCTTGGTCATGGAGTCCTGGCGATGGGCCACGCCGGGCCGTTCGTGGAGCCACGCGCTGGGCCATAGGCAGACGGGTTTGGTTACCCCCAGTCGCAGAACCCCAACAGTCGTCATCACCTTCGACTCCAGGGACCACCCCGAGTCCGCGACCGCCGCCGGCACGCTCCCCATGCTGTGCACGCCCACCATCAGCAACGGTTTAGTCACCAAGACCCTCATCGACGGCGGCGCTGGACTCAACGTGCTCTCTGTCGAGTCCTTCGAGACGCTTCAAGTGCCCGACGACCAGCTCATGCCCATCATGCCCTTCCCTGGGGTGATCGTCAGCTCCACCACTCCCCTAGGGCAAGTGCGCCTCACAGTCACCTTTGGCACCCACGACAACTACCGCACCGAGTTGATCGACTTCGACGTGGCACGCATTGGCCTCCCTTACAACGCCATCTTGGGATACCCCGTGCTCGCCAAATTTATGGCGGTAACCCATCCGGGCTACAACGTCATCAAGATGCCAGGCAGCGGTGGCGTCGTCACCATAGCCGGAGATAAGGAGGATGCGGTCCGAGTCCTCAAGCTCGCCTACAGGGTTGCGGCGGCCTCACGCCCTAGCGCAGAAAGCATCCCGGTAGATCTGGAGGCCGCGCCAGCGAAAAAGAAGTTGTTGTTCTCTCAATACCGCGCCGAGACAAAGAAGGTGCCAGTCGACGTCGGCGGCTCGGGCCCCACCTTCACCATCGGCGCCGCCCTTCCCCCGGAGCAGGAGGAGGCGCTCGTCACCTTCCTCCGAGCGAACAAGCATATGTTCGCATGGAAGGCATCGAATTTGGCCGGTGTCCCGAGGGAAGTGATTGAACACCACCTGGCGGTGTGCCCCAACGCCCACCCTGTCAAGCAGAAGGCACGGCGCCAAGCGCTGGAGAAGCAGGCGTTCATTGTCCAAGAGGTGCACAAACTGCATGAAGCTGGGGTCATACGAGAGGTGCGGCACCGGGAGTGGCTCGCGAACCCAGTCTTCCCCAACAAGGGCGGAAAAGAACGCATGTGTGTCGACTTCACGAGCCTTAACAAGGCTTGCCCTCAGGATCCATTCCCGCTCCCTCGCATTGACCAGATCGTGGATTCCACGGCGGAATGTGACCTGTTGTGCTTCCTGGATGCGTTCTCGGGCTACCACCAGATCAAGATGGCGGCGGAGGACGTCGAGAAGACAACCTTCATCTCTCCGTGCGGCATGTATTGCTACACCTGCATGCCCTTTGGGCTGAGAAGCGTCGGCGCCACCTTCCAGCAGTTGATGCACATCACGCTGGGGCCACAGCTCGGGAGAAACGCAGAGGCTTATGTCGACGACATCGTGGTCAAGTCGCGCGAGGCCAAAACACTTATTGAAGACTTGGAGGAAACGTTCGCCAACCTGCGCAAAGTGAGCTTGAAGCTTAACCCAGACAAGTGCGTTTTCGGGGTACCCTCTGGCAAGCTGCTCGGCTTCCTCGTCTCGCACCAGGGGATCAAGGCCAACCCCGAGAAGATCAAGGCCATCGAGAAGATGCGTCCTCCGCAGACCCTCAAGGAAATGCAGAAGTTGGCGGGATGCGTGACTTCTCTGGGGCATTTTATCTCCAAGCTTGGTGAGCGTGCCCTCCCTTTCTTCAAGCAGATGAAGAGGACGGGTGCCTTCGAGTGGACCACGGAAGTGGATGCGCCCTTGAAGACCTGAAGAGGTACCTCACGAGCCCGCCCATCATGGTGGTGCCCCACCCCGGGAGCCCCTGGTACTCTACTTGGCGGCGACCCCGCATTCGGCCACCGCGGCGCTCGTGGCGGTTCGAGAGGAGCGTGTTAGCGCCCCCGCGAGGCCCGGTGGTCCCCTCGAGGCCACAGGACCCCGCAAATCCCTGATGCTAGAAGACGGCGCCCCCAGCCCCCCCCCCGGCGCCTCCTTCACCTGGCGACACGCTCGGGCTCCCCGTGCCCCGCCATAAGCAAGCCGCCGCCGACGCGTCATGCCTCGTCGAGCACCCGGTGTACTTCAACAGCACAATGCTGCGGGACACGCACGCACGCTACCCAATGCAGTAGAAGATCCTCCTCATGCTCCTGGTCGCCTCCAGGAAGTTGCGCCATTACTTTCGGGGCCACCCAATCAAGGTTGTCTCCGCATACCCTCTAGAGAAGGTGTTATGCGACCCTAACATCGCGGGTCGAGTCGCGGAATGGAACAATGAGCTGCAAGCCTTCCAGCTGGAGTTCTGCACGACCAGAGTCATCAAGGGGGGCAACGCTCGCCGACTTTGTGGTGGAGTGGACGGATACCCAAGACGGGGAGCCATGAGAGGACCAGTCCCTGTTGCCCGAAGATGAGGCGCCCGACGGCTGGGTCATGCACTTAGATGGCACCTTCTCCCGGCAGGGCGCGGGGGCTAGGGTCGTGCTCGTCTCCCCAACCAAAAACAAGCTCTACTACGCCGTTCAACTAAGCTTCCAGCACGGCAAGAAGGTATCCAACCACATTGCGGAGTACGAGGGCCTCATCACCGGCCTCAAGGCCGCTGCCGCCTTGGGGGTCTAGCGCCTCACCATCAAAGGCGATCCACAACTGCTCATCAACTTCTCCAACAAAGAGTACAAGCCAAAGGATGAGCATATGGCGGCATACCTCGAGGAGGTGCGCAAAACTGAAAAGCATTTCTTGGGCCTGGAACTGCAACATGTCCCGCGCGGCGCGAACAAGGAAGCCGCCGACGTCGCCAGGAGAGCGTCCCGCCGCGAACCTCAAAACCCCGACGTCTTCGAGGAAAGGCTCTTCAAGCCGTTGGCTACGCCCCCGGCCACAGGCCTAACGCTGCTCCAGGAGGAGCTGCCGTCCGCGCCTCTCATGGGTGCCCGGCCTGCGGCTAGACCTCAGGATCCCGCCTGCTCCTGGCGTTGGAACCTTACGAGGGCAGTTGGACCGAGGAGTTCAAGGCATACCTGCTTCATGGCACCTTGCCAGAAAAGGAGGAGGATGCGGAGCGCGTGGCTCGCCAGCCCACCGCTTACTGCTTGACGGCGAGCTATACCACAGGTGTCCTAACGACGTCTCGGCAAGATGTATTTCAGAAGATCAAGGATGCGAGTTGTTGGCCGATATCCATGGGGGAGACTACAGGAATCACTCTTCGTCACGCACTCTCGTGGGCAAGGTGTTCCGTAGCGGGCTCTACTGTCCTACATCGCTTCACGACGCCACTGAGCTGGTGTGGTCTTGTGAGGCCTGCCAATTCCACGCCAAGCAGATTCACCAACCAGCGCTGGGGCTCCAAACGATTCCGCTCTCGTGGCCCTTCGCGGTATGGGGGCTGGACATACTGGGGCCGTTCCCTAGAGCAGTCGGTGGCTACCGCTACTTCTACGTCGCAATCAACAAATTCACCAAGCAGGCAGAGGTGGAACCCGTGTGCACCATTCCCGCAGGCTCGGCCGTCAAGTTCATCAAGGGCCTCGTGAGCCGGTTCGGCGTCCCCAACCCTATCATCACCGACAACGGCTCCCAGTTTACAAGCAACCTCTTCAGGTTATATTGTGCTAACCTTGGAATGCAGATATGCTATGCTTCGGTGGCGCACTCAAGGAGTAATGGTCAAGCTGAGCACGCCAACGCGGAGGTCCTCAGGGACCTCAAGACTAAAAGCTTCAAGAAGAAGCTTGAGGCATGCGGCAAGGGTTGGCTGGACGAGTTGTAGTCCGTGTTGTGGTCTATCCGCACCACGGCGACTAAGCCCACCGCAAGACTCCCTTCTTCCTCGTCTACGGGGCCGAGGCGGTCCTTCCGTCCGAGATCAAGCATGGTTCCCCATGGGTCTTGGCATTCGACGAGGCACGTCATGATGCCTCGTGGGGAACTAATATTGTGCTCGGTGAGGAGACCCGCCGCCAGGCCTCCCTCCGCGCCGTGAGGTACCAGCAGGCCTTGCGGCACTACCACAGCCGCAACATCTGCCCCCGGACTCTCGAGGTCAGAGACCTCGTCCTGAGACGGGTCCTCTCCACGGAGGGCCTTCACAGGGTTGCCCACGTCTCCAGGCCAGGCGCCGTGCGCCTGGAGACGGAGGACAAGGTCCCCGTGCAGAACGCCTCGAACATCCAACACCTCTGCAAATTCAATCTGTGACACTCTCACGTAATAATGAGTGGGGCTGTACACGCCCTGGAGCCTCCCGGTGCGCCGTCCCGCGGCCTCGCAGGAGCTCCCACACACGCCCAAGTGGAAGCCCCATGCTCCGCGCTGGCGGAACTATCGAATAGCGACCATGCCCATGCCCAAGTGGAGGCCCCATGCTCCGCACTGGTGGGAAGACTAGTGTAGGCACCGAACGCGGTAGTCCTTTCCTTTTTGTGTAAACCGAGTTTAAAACTTTTCTGAATAAAGCTTGAAGTTTTTGCGTCTTTGCTCTGAGAAGGTTTGGGGTTTTTTCTTGCGGTGTTTCTCTTATTGAGTTTCCCTTTATAAAAAAGCAGCAACGGCTCCCTGATGCCCCCCTCCCAAGCGTCCCGCGAGTGGGGGCTGGGCACAGTGCCCACGCTTGGGCCAGTCCAACCGCCATTAAGGACCCAGGTGGCAACGGTCGCGGGTCTGCCCCTGTGCGCACCACCTCACCAAGGCTCTGGTGTCTAAAGTCCTCGCGAGGCGCTCATGAGCAGGCCAACAGGCACGTGTTGCCCTCGGTCTCTCGCCTCAAGGGTGCTGGTCTCCTGGCCTTGCATGGGCATCGCGACCCGGCATACCAGTGACGGCCAGCCCTCGCTCGGGGGCTATGAACACAAAAAAGCATAAGGGAAAGGCAGCCTGAGAAGGCACAAATACGGTTCGTTACACCATCAAGGAGTTTCCATTAATATCCTTTACATCCCCGTGGGGTAATGCTCAAGTGTTAGCAGGCAAACGGAAGAAAGGTGACCTAAGGAGACATGTCGTCGTCTCCACTGTCATCTATCCCATACCCATCGGCTTCGTGTTGTTCTTCGTGGCCGTCAGGGGCGAACTGTGCGAGCAGAGCATCCACGTGGTCTTCCACCCCGCTCCCCCAGGCTTCCCGAATTACCCTGGGCACGGGGCCTATCACGGCCTCGAAGTCAAAATCTGGATCGGAACGAAGGAGATGGATGAAGACGTGCATCGACGCCCGCGCGAGGAGGTCACGGCCTTCTTCTTCAACGAGCGTGCGCACGCTCTCCGCGCCTCCCTCGAACCGCTCCACGATCCTGGTAAAGAAGGCGAGGTAATCGGCGTCGTCGGGCAGGAGCGGGTTGGAGATGCTCTCCGTGTAGACGCAGTTCAGGGCGCGGCGAGCCCTTCGCTCTATGTCTTGGAACATCTCGGAGTGCATGTGATGCAGCCCCCGAGCTCGGTTCGCCTCGTCCGCTGCTCGCTCCGCGAGGGAAGTGACATCCCCCACTTGATAATAGAGGGATGCCAGCTTGGCCTCGGCCGCGGCCTGGGCGTCCAGCGCAGCCTTCTAGCGCTTGTCCGCCTCGGCTAGCTTCTTCTTGAGGTCGTTTATCTCGTCTGTCAGCTCTCCGCGGCGGGTGCAGAAACGGGTCTCAGCTTGCAGGACGGCGTCACGGCTGCTCACGAACTCCAACGCCTGGCCTAGGCTTCGTTCTGCGCTCCAACCCGTGGTGGAAGTGCGGGAAGGTCCAGCCACGCTCGCCAGGGACCCGGAGCCGAACATCCCCTTGTCCGGACCCTCTGCCAGGGGTGCAGCCCTGCGCGAGCTCGACACCCTACTCATGGGGGTCGTCGACTCGCGGCAAACCCAATCACTAGCGAAAGTTGGCGGGGAGCGGTGGCATTGCCTTCGCGAGCTTGATGCCATTTCCGACGGAAGGTGCTGGAGGTGCCGAGCCGAGGCCCGTCAGGGGTCGCCTAGAGAAGGGCGCGATTACCCCGGTGCGTGCGAACTCAACCATAAGGCCCACGGGGTGCGCTGCTGTCGCACCCCCCGAGGCCTTAGGAGACGGTGAAGGGAGCGCCCTCGTCTCTTCGCCAGGAGAAGACCCGAGGAACAAGAGCTTGGATAGGCTTGCCGCGCGAGAATTAAGCGAGGCGGAGCACTTACTCGTCCGTGGCGACCCACTTCCTCCTCTTCAGGGCCCACGGTGGCAAACCGGCGCCGTCCTCAAATCGCCCCCTCCTCCGGGAGGCATAAGGCTCGGAGGACGGCACCCTGGAGCCCCGCACGCGACTCCCCACGCTTGAGGTCGTGGCCGCGCCCCCGAGCGAGACGATGCCACCATCGTTCGGAGGCGCAGGGTGGGCCGTTGAATGGGAGGCGGTTTGGCACGCCCCTCCGCAGATGCCAGGGGCGCTTTGGCCCCGGAGCCCTCAGGGCCTGGAGCCACCAGAAAGGGATTGTCTTGAGGTCCCTCATGGCGCTCGGGAAGCAACCCCCATTCGTCGAAGCACGGTATCCCCTTGACAAAGTCTTTCCCGCTCGTGTAATCGTACAGGGGGAGCCCTCCCCGAGGGAGCGCACTTGCTTCCCCGCCAGTCAAGAAGCAAAGCATCCTGTTCAGCACGTTGGGGGGCAGGGAAGCCACCTGGAGCCTCATGGGGTCTTCGTAACCGCTGAAGGCCCATATTGGGCGGGAATGGCGTTGGGGGGCGATTCGCCAACGGATGAACTCTCCCACCACCATCGCCATCGTCACACCAGCCGCCCTCAGGTCAGCCATCCTTGCCATGACCCGCGAGAGCTGCGGGTCGACGAGCCTCTCGTGCCCCCACCCGGAGCTCATCTCTGCCGGGGACGACGGGGTTTAGAGCAGGGGGCTATACTGGGGTGCGTCAACATACACCCATTGCCTCTGGAAGCCCTCCGCATCTGGGCAGATCCCCATGTCGATACCCACGCCCGCCGTCGCGCTTGCTGCGCGGAACGACACGCACCTGGAGCACTGCGCTCCGACAATTAGCCACAGGGAGAAGAAGTGGCGGAGCAGCGCCACCGAGGGGGCGATGCCCACGAAGGCCTTGCACAAGAACGCGAAGGCGGAAAGGAGGATGATGGATTCCGGGTCAAGGTGCAACGCATGAACCTGATAGTGCGAAAGAACGACATTAAAGAAATCCGAGAATGCCAGCAACAACCCGAAAAAGAGGGCGTGGAGATGAAGAGCAATGGTGGTGGCTTCCAGCTCAGTGGATGGCCGAGAAGAAGGCCAGATCCTCGTTGCCTTCCACTTGTTGGAGTCGGCCGCGATTACTGGGAGGACCTTGTCCAGCCCCTCGCGGTTGAGCACGGTGGATCGACCCAGGGTGTGTTCGGGCCTCGCTTGGTGGTCCACCGCCGCCGAGGCCTTGCCCCTTCCTCCGGGGAGCCATGGCGACGCGATGAGCCGAAGGCGCCGCAAGATCCAGCGGGCGAGGCGCAAGCTTGCTTGGGAAGGAAGGAGCGGGAGACGGATGCGCAGCGGAGTGATGATGGCCCTGCGGCGTGTGCCAAGCTTTTTGTCAGCCTGAGCAGTTGTAGAGGCGACGTGGGGAAGTGGGGGCGTCCATGTCCTGTCGTGCGCCACGCATCAAGCCTGGCCCGCAGGCAGTTGGGGCCCGCGTCGCTTCGCCCTCCCCTCGTTGCCTTCACCTTGAAGCTAGGCCATGTGCACCGTGGGCCCAGGGGCTACTGTCGGGTTTCTGGGACCGGGGGCACCCAAACCCGTCAGCCTATGGCCCAGCGTGTGGCTCCACCAATGGCCCGGCGTGGCCCAGCACCAGGACTCCACGAGCAAGACCCTCGCGAAGCCCACGACATCGAGACCTCCTAGGAAGCGGCCTCCCGAGGTTGCCTCCCGAGGGACGGACATCTCTAGGCTCGCACCCCACCTCGCGAGGCGCGTGATGACGTGAGCCGTGACGACCGAAGCCAGGAGGGCGGCAGCGGGCGCAGGCGAGGACAGTTTCCTTTTTGGTGCTAAGGAGGCAAGGACGTACGTTGGTTCCCAAGGAATCCCCCAAAGGTTTCCGTTCCGGTGCGACAAGACCAAGACCACGAGCTCGGCAGGACGGAGGTCATCACCGAGCCCACCTGCACGTCATGCCCAGAAGCTTTGCAGGCAAAGACCATATTTAGTTAGGATAGGGTGTACTCTTGTCCCCCTTCAAAATTGGCCACTGTGGTATCCCTTCCCGCCTAAGCCATGAGGGAGGAGGACCAAGGCGCTATGAACATATGTTAGTCTCCATCGTAGAGGGGATCGATTCCATTCACCCCCTGAGCCCTCACGAGGCAGCTCATCCCTTGTACCAGTTCATACTCATCCTCCTCACGAGGCAATCCACCACAAAAAGCAGTAGAGTTTTACACCGCAAGGTGGCCTGAACCTGGGTAAATCTCTGTGTCCCATTCCTTCCCTGTTCGCTCGAGCACGGCGAAGCATCGCCACGAGACAGCGAGCCATGAGCTATGGTCTAGCAGAGTCCTTCGCACACGCCCCAGAGTTCGTACCTTTCTTCGGGTCCCCGATTCCGACTACAGCATTGAATGAGCGTGGTAGATATGTGCCGTCCCATCCAGTAATGCATCTCTAGTATTGAACAGGCGCAGATACTGAGGACGCGTCGCGGGCGGCGCCCTCGGCCGGTGCACAGCTACAATGGCGGAACCAGTGAGAGGTTGTGTCCGCTCTGAGCCGGGATCAATGTGGAGCGTAGAGTGGCATGAATGCGGGCAGCTGGCGCTGGGAGGGAACGCGCGCGGGCGAGGGAGGATGGTTTTTGGTGGGTCATGACGATCAGATGCGGGGGTGGGTGCTGTCAGGACGCCCGTAAAGCCCCCCGACGTTTGTCTTCAGTTTGCAGAAAAAAAACATGTCCGGACCGCTCGGTGGACCGATAAAGGCCCACGTTCAGATCGCTTTTGATTGTCGAGAAGCCCTTAAGCATCATATTTATTTGAATCTGAGCTTGATGGATGGATTTTTTTCTTTGAGAGAGAGAGAGACTTGATGGATGGATCGTATGATGATGACCTGATGAGACACTCGTTCATACCGCGCCAATATTACCGTACCAGTAACGTTCTTCAGGAAAGTTGCTCTGCCGCTGGTCTGGTCTTGGTAGCGCGTCCAGATTAGGGGCTAATTTTTTTTAAATAATACATTTTTATTAAATTACACAAATATTACGCCGAAAAAATAATTTTCAAAAATAATACACCGTCGGCCCGCTGCAGGCCGACTGGACCTAATCGGCCCACAGCAGGCCGATCGGCTTGCTGCTGGCCGACTGCTGGCCCGCCCGGCACGCGTCGGCCTCTGATTGGGCTGGCCACGTCGCGAGGGGGAGGGAGGGAGCTGTCGGCGCGGGCGTGCCCCTGTCGGCCTACCGCGGGCCGATCGGCCAGCTGCTGGCCGACAAGGTGCTGCCCACCTCGCGCGCGGCTGGCCGGCTGGTCCCTGCGTCCTTATCCTCCCCTTCCTCCCATTTCTTCTGTTCTTCTTCTTCTCTTACCTTCTCCTCTCTCTACACAAAAATGCCACCAATTTATACACCTAAATGAGCAAGTTTTTCGCGATTTTGGCACCATGAATGGATTCAACTCAGTTAGGGCAGCCAAAAGAGGTCTCGATCTACTGATGGGGTAGCTCGTGGTGGTCGTGGTGAGCATTTTGGTGGAGGTGGTGGTGGTGAAGTTGGGGCAGTGTGGTGGTGGTGAAGTTGGGGCAGTGTGGTGGAGGTGAAGCTGTCGTTCGTCGTTCTTCGTTGGAGGCGGAGCAACGGCAGTTTGGTGGCCGCCGTTCGTCGTTCTTCGTTCGCACGCACGCTTCAAGGGTATATTTCAGCAAACATTTTATTTTTCGTAGGTGCTCCGGTAGTATTTGTTAATATGTTTCAATATGAAATAAATTCGGTGTGCGATTATTGTTATTTGCCCCGGTAGTATACGTAAATATATTTAGATGTCAACTAATTAGTTGTGTAAAAATGTGTAGTTGCTCCGGTAATAATCCGTACTATATGTGGATGTCAAGTATTTAGGAGTGTCAGTATTTGTAGTAGTTCCGAAAAAAGGTCCGTAATATAGGCAGTCCAGTCAAATATATTAATCTGTCAATACCTGGACAGGTGAGCTGATGGGTTTTCGATCAATGGGTAATTTCAACAGCGTCAACCCCGCCGAAAGGCGTTACATTCCAAACCCAGAGCATATGCATACAAGTAGAGGCAGACGGCAGTGTCAGCGCATCCGAAATGATATGGATGAATCTGAAGCAGGAGGTCCGACTAGGCAATGCATTCTATGCAATGAATTTGGCCATAGGGACACTAATTGTCCCACTTTCGTCACTGGGCGTGGACGAGGCAACCGGGGAAGAAGAGGAGGTAGAGGCAGTAGAGGAGTAAGGGCGAGAGGAAGAAGCTAAGCTAGCAGTAGTATGTTCTGAATTTGTATTAAGTGTGGCACTATGTTCTGAATTTGTATTAAGTGTGGCACTATGTTCTGAATTTGTATTAAGTGTGGCACTATGTTCTGAATTTTTATTAAGTGTGGCACTATGTTCTGAATTTGTAATAAGTGTGACACTATGTTCTGAATTTTTATTAAGTGTGACACTATGTTCTGAATTTGTATGCATGCGGCGCTTGAGAGGAGATTTGTATTAAGTGTGACACCATGTTCTGAATTTTGTATGTGCGGGAATGTCGGGATTGTGGTTGCTGAATGGGGACATTGATAGGGGTCATCGTGCTGCGATATGGTATGAGCGCAAGCTTGAGCCTCTGGTCACTCGCACTCCTAAGGAAAACTGGAAGATACACTCAGGATGGCTTCAGCGGTACGTGCTTTATTAATTTGCACACTGACATGCATATTAATGGTTGAAATGGGAGACACTAACTGAAATGTTCTCTGATGAAGGTTGAAATGGGCCGGCCTTTTACCTTTCGCGCGTCTGGTTGAGTCTATCCCGGGTGAGAAACGCCTCGCCATCGATGGGTCTTTGCTGAGCTGCTTAGTGGACCGTTGGAGGCCAGAGACCCACACGTTTCACTTCAGATGGGGAGAGATGGCTCCTACTCTGGAGGATGTGTCACTTTTGCTCGGACTACCGTTGGCAGGTCATGCCGTAGGACCGTTGGACGCACCGGCTGGTTGGGAGCGAGCTCTTACACAACGTTTTCATGGTGTTTTTCCGGATGCTCCGGATCCGGTATGGGAGCATCACTGACCTAAGTATGAGTGGTTGCTAAATTTCCGGGTAATTTCCCCTACCTATTATCTTCAAGTTATCGTGCATACAGTTTTACAGAAAATAATTGCGGCTTACTAAAACTTTCTCTTCGCTTAATGCAGATCCAGAACTTCCGGGCGCCGTTGACTACGGAACAGATCACTCGGAGCCTGGAGGCCTACTTACTGTGGCTTTTCGGCAAGGTGATGTTCACGGAGAACCATGTCACCACTATTAGCGCGCTCTACATCCCTATGGCACTCGAGATAGCGAGCGCTCAAACGGCGGATCAGATCAGACAGAGGAGTTGGGGTTCGGCGGTCTTAGCGGCTACATACCGAGGTATGTGCAACGGTTGCCAGCTTACATCGAGAAAGCCAGCCCTTCTTGGATGCCCTCTATTCCTACAGCTGTGGTCGTGGGAGAGGTTCTCTATAGGGCGAGCAGATGTACGTGTTCATGAGCCTATAGACGCCATGTTTGATGTTGACGGCATCGACATGCCTACTTTCGGTCTGTGTTGGACACGTCGCGAGGTATGCACCGTGTTGTAGTTTAATGCAACTTTTTTCTGCACAAGAGATAGTTCGATGCTAGCGGCTACTAACTTTTCTTCTCTGCGGAGACGCTTTGCTAGTGATCAGACCAGGAAGGCATGCACAACATTGAACGAGCAGTTCGATGCGTACACCGGGGTCATCTGGCAGCCCTACACGGAAGCAGCCATACAAGCGAGATACCCTGGTGGTATGTCTGTGCTATGCACAAGGGACCGAGATTACTGGATGACAAAATCTAAGATCATCTTCGATGTCTTCGTCGAGGAGATGGCACAACAGAGGGTTATGAGGCAATTTGGTCTTCTGCAGTTGGAGCTACCTCCCCCTATAGAGAACCCGGTGCCAGCACACATCCACAGGTATTAACCAGTTTTTCAATGTTGCATTATCTTTCATAGTACTCCATTTCGAAGCTTTAGGTAATTGTTGAACACACACCACAATTTTAGGACGACAAGGAAGGGCATGACCAGGACAACTGCTGACTGGCTAGTTAGACTAGAGCCGTATGTTATAGAATGGGAGACAGCAAACACAAATCTATGGCACGAGAATCACAATTTCGATCTCGATGAATTCAATCTCTATTTGTGGTGCTACATGACCGGAACACGGTTACGCATTGTTGAGTACTCCCACCCAGAGGAGATACCGGATCCTACTCCGTCGGATATGTACCCGAGCTATGATACTTCGGGCTCTAGGCAGTACGCGGTAAGATATATTTTCTTTACGTAATGTTGTCACATACTTTGACGTGCAAGAGACAGACATTATTAATCGTCATGGAAATTTGCAGGCTACCTTGTCACGCGAACTCTACAACGACGTGACCACCTTTGGACGATCACTATCGTCTAAACCTCTTCTTCAGCATCGTCCAGTGCTACAGCCCTTCTTGGAAAGAATTCAGAATAAGATACGAACTGTGTACGAGGCTATCACGTGCACCCGGAGAACCGATGTTGTTCAGCACCAGCAGGAGCAGTCGCGTCACTCCATGCACCGACATCAACCACGTCCACGTCTAGCACATCAGCCGACAACCAGGCCACCCCGTCCTGACAAACCTGGCAGTTCTACGTGGCACCCGCAGCACTATGGTCCCACGTCGAGCTTCGTGTTTTCTCCACAGCCACAGCAACACGGTCCCTCGTCGAGCTTCGTGTTATCTCCACAGCCACAGCAGCACGGTGCCTCGTCCAGTTTCGTGTTTGAGCCAGAGCGGACGTCACAGCCAGCAGGTATGTGTCTTCATATTTATTGTTTTCAATATTAATTGACGCGACCTCATTCTTCATGATGAAACGTTTCATCGCGTAGGAGCCTACGGATATCAGGCATCTATGTCGGCATCACATGATACGTGGGGGAGTGATCAACATCCCGAGGAGAACATACAGGCTCAGATGTCGCAGCACACCCAGTGGATGAACATGTTTTCGACTCCTCCACCAGGCCCCACACAGGATACACAGCATGACCAGGGAGAGTCTGAGATTCCTCCTCGTCACATTAGGGCACCCGACAGGTTGGGATGGTCGCCGCTTCCAGATCCGCCTCCCCGCCAGGCCAGACGTCGTCACTGACGCTTCTATCTATCAGTAGAGACATTACCATCTATTTCTGTGTGAGACTTATGTCTATTCTATGTATGAGACAAATGACTATGTACTTATGTACGAGACATATGCCTACTCTATTTTAGTTCTCTGTTATCCGAACTACAAGATCATATTTAGACAGAACATAATACTCATACAACGAGACATTACAAACAACTAGATAGAACTACATCTAAATTAAATGGTACGTAACTGAACTCACAACATACAACATAAAAACTACATGAAGTCATCATCGTCATCCTCGATCGATGCAGAACTCTTGCCCTTCGACGATGAAGAACTCTTGCCCTTCGACGATGCAGAAACCTTGCCCTTCGATGATGAAGAACTCTTGCCCTTCGACGATGCAGAAACCGGAAGCGGCGGCATGAAGATATCATCTTCGTCCTCGCTCTCCTCAGTCCATAAACATGGATTATTTGCTGCAATCCTTCTGAAAGTTTCACTCTTCGGCACCACTACCGTCTTCCACCTGTCATGCAACCTAAGTTCTTTACGTACCTCCTCATAGGTCCTTTCAGGCCACCCAGACCTACGTAATTGGTGAGCCAACTCATTCATTATGGTGTCACTACCGGTGAGTTCGTCCCATGGAACTATCCTATTATCCATCCTGAAATCGGTAGCTAGCCTCAGAAGAGTCCTGCTCATCCCAGGGTGAAAACTACGATCGAAAGGATAATGGGACATCTCAACTACACTACACTGTAATGCTTATCCACCTCCGTCTGAAGGGGGTTTTATAGGTAGAGAGGAGAAAATGGCAGGAAAGAACGACTGCGGTATGGCGGGAAAAAACGATTGCGGTATGGCGGGAAATGGGTGGCGGGAAACGGGTGGCGGGAAACGGGTGGTGGGAAATAGTTGGCGCGAACATATGGCGGGAAAGGGTTGTGCGAAATACGTCATAGTTTTACAAAAAAACCAGGGATCGTTCAGAAAAAAAATGATGGCATGCACCAGTCGGCCCACAGCAGGCCAATTAGTCCTTGTCGGCCCACTGCAGGCCTATCGGCCAACTGCAGGCCGACTGGACTTGATCTGGTGGCCGACAGCCCAATCGGCCAGCAGCAAGCAGATGGGCTACCAGTCGGCCTGCTGTGGGGACTAGGCTCAGTCGGCCTGCAGCGGGCCGACGGTGTATTATTTTTGAAAATTATTTTTTCAGTGTAATATTTCTGTAATTTAATAAAAAAATGTATTATTAAAAAAAACTCTAGATTATGGAGCGCCACTGTTCATCAGGCAAGTGCCGGTGGCCCTTTTTGACAGGATGCACCTTTTTTCTTTTGGCAAACTGTAGCCCTCACTATTATTCATTAACATCTGTACAGAAAGTATTTTTTTCCTAAGGGAAAGGAGTTGGCTTGAAAAAGCCATATTGACAGGATGGATTGCACCCGTCATTGCAGTGCATACAGCCATAGACTCGCCTCGCTATCTTAGGGCATGTACAGCGCTGAGCGCTTAGATAGGCGCTTAAGCGAAATAAAATAATTACTACAAAATCTAATTAAGAGCTAAGCGCCCTGCTCGGCAATGCGAAGCGCTTAAAAAAGTACTAAAAGCAATCGCTAGCGCCTTGGCTTGCTGAAACAAAATAGTCCAAGCGCTCGACGCGACAATTAGCATCGACGCCAGACAAAATCCCTGGCTCGGCCGGGATTTGGACGTAACAGCCTGGAAATCTACCCTGGCGCCCGTCCTTAGCACCCCCATTGGAGATGCCCTTAGGCTGAAGAAAGCGTGGCGCCAAAAGGAGGTTCAGACTAATGAGATGGACAGGCAGGGCCTCTCTGGATCGCAACCAGGAGAAATATATGCATAAGAAAATGTAGGAATTTGACAGGTATACGCGTGCTGCACAGATTATTGGAAAACACATAAAACTTACAGAAATAGTCTTTTTTGCGAAAAAAAACATGCAGAAATAGTGTTTTCCTTCTGTGTGTGAAAAAACTCGCAGGAATAGTTGTTCAATAGAACACAAAAAGAACACAAGGAAAGTGTGATTCCAGGAGATGTTGAAATTTCTACGACATTAAGGCATAGGAAATCAATCTAAAGAACATTTCTGGGACAAGTTTGCCACACTAAGATCCTCCAAATATCCTACGAAATTCCTACGATCCAGAGAGGGCTTCAACAATTTTTTTATCTGATTCTTGTCCTTTCAAAACAACGTTTTGTGCAAATTTTAGCAACATTGGTAGCTGTTCTTGTGTTCTTGGGCTCACGAGAATTTGATTCAAAGTAATTATCCATTAAGCAAATCCATAGCTAGAGATCAAGAACACTTTCACTTTTACGTTTCGAGGAAAACCGTTTTGAGCCCTCAAACTATTTGTGTTGTCCGACTTAAACCTAAACTATGAAGAAACCTAAATTAACCACTTAACTTACTATAAACATTAGACAAAAACCTAGCCAGTCCTGATAAGTGCTTTTGTGTACTGAACCTTTGAAAAAATACGAGAAAAAGATCATAGTAGTAGAGAATGCTAAGATATGATGACCTGTGAAAAATCATCAAAAAATATGGCTATTTATGCCATGTGCATAAATGATAAAAGAACTTCATTAATTTTTTGGTGTTTTTCGTATGCTACATGGATTACCATATTGGTTGATGATTTTCCTTTTTGGTTCTTACTTTAAACATTCTCCACACCTTCTTTTCATTCTGAAATACAAACCACACTCTAAACCTTAACCCGATTATAGAGTTGTTTGTGCCCTAAAATTGGATGAAAATTTGAAAAGGTTGTGAACGTTGGGGATGTTACAAGATTGGGAACCTCCAAACATTCAACCAGAAACATGACAGTTTATCTTCTGTAAAAAGAATAGAAGATGAGTATATTTAACTCTTCTTATGATTGCACTTTTTTTTTGTGAAATTTTCAATGTCATAAATTCCTAGCATTCACTTCATGTATTATATTTTTCACATTTTTGTAATATCGAAATGCATGTTCATTATTCTTCAGGATGAACCGTGCATTCACACTGTACCTCAGGCAACCACAGACTCCTGCTGATGTTGGAGGATGGCTGGGTCAATGCAATGTATGTAAGCAGAGGTTCGAGGCATCACCCTGTCCCAGTCTGAGATGTGAAGGGTAATCTCTTAGCGTCCAAATGCATGTTCGCAATACAAATATTCCACAAGTGTGGACTTGAGAAACTACCAAGTCACAGCTAATTTAGTCAGCAAATAGTTTGAATGAACACCATATCTGATCCTAAATCATACACTGATGCATCATGCCCGTTCCCACCATATTGACCACTGAGCCGCGAATATGTGTGTTATTTTGAGCGGTTGGCTACTGACACAGTAAACAGCAGAGTACTTAAACATCCTTCTGCAAATGAAAGCTTTCATCTCCATACTCCATAGCTGTAGCATGTGAACAACAAAAATGGCATCTTCGGGTGTCTTGTTTCCGGGCTTTGTTTGGTTTCTATACCTCTTCTGCTTCCTTTGCAGCCTACCACTATCCACCTGCAACGAAACTGAAAATGATAGGCAAGCTCTCCTCTGCTTCAAGTCCAGGCTCTCGGGTCCAGCAGGAGTTTTAGCTTCATGGAGGAACACGTCCACAGACGTTTGCGAGTGGCATGGGATCACCTGCAGCACGGTGTTCCCTCGTCGTGTGATTGCCCTAGACCTTGGCTCACAAGGCATCTCAGGCTCCATATCACCTTGCGTTGCCAACCTGACCTCTCTCTTGAAAGGCTGCAGCTGTCAAACAATAACTTCAATGGTGGCATACCATCAAAGCTTGGCCTCCTGAGCCGGCTCTGTGAGCTCAACCTCAGCAAGAACACTTTGGAAGGTAACATACCGCCATCTCTGGGTAGCAGCCATTCTCTTACATATGTCAATCTTGGGATGAATGCTCTAACAGGGGTCATCCCGGAGTCCCTAGCAAATAGTTCATCCCTCCAAGTACTTAGGCTCATGAGCAATAGGCTTAGTGGAAAACTACCAAAGGCTTTCTTCAACACATCATCTCTTCTTGACATTTCCCTCCAACAGAACAACCTTGTTGGTTCTATACCTGTTGTTTCTGCCACCGCTCCCCCTATTCAATACCTCGATTTAAGGCACAATCATATTTCAGGAAAAATACCCTCCTCGCTAGGGAACCTTTCCTCCCTCATCGATCTTCGTCTTACAGAAAATAATTTAGTAGGGCGTATACCAGACAGCTTAGGTCATATCTCAACACTGGAGATACTAGCCTTGACAGCCAACAACTTGTATGGGACAGTTCCACCATCTCTCTTCAATATGTCATCACTGACATTTCTTGGCGTAGCAAACAACTCGCTTGTTGGAAGGTTACCCTCCAATATTGGCAACACACTCCCGAGTATTCAGACATTAGGCCTCTCAACAAACAAGTTTGATGGCCCAATCCCAGCTTCTCTTCCCAAAGCTTACAACCTTCGTCAGCTTTACCTGTATAATAACAGCCTAACTGGGTTTATACCATTCTTTGGGTCATTGCCAAATTTGGAGGAGCTTGATTTGTCATACAACAAGCTAGAAGCAGGAGACTGGGAATTTGTCTCTTCACTCGCATTGTACCAGGTTGACTATGCTGACATTGGATGGGAACAATCTTCAAGGCGAAATGCCAAGTTCGATAGGCAATCTTTCTGATAGTCTGGAGTGACTGTGGCTAAGGGAAAACCAAATTTCTGGGCCTATACCACCTGAGATTGGCAATCTTAAGAGCCTCAGCAGGTTGTACATGGATTACAATCTTATCACTGGAAATATACCACGAACAATTGGTAATTTGCAGAGCTTGGTCCATCTATCCTTTGCACATAACAAACTGTCAGGGCAAATCCTGGATACTATTGGTAATCTGGTTAAGCTAAATTCTCTGAAATTGGATGGGAACAACATTAGCGGAAGGATACCTGCAAGTATAGGACGCTGTACTCAACTCCAAATACTCAACCTTGCTCACAACTCGCTAGAAGGGAATATACCAAGTGAAATCTTCAAAATTTCTTCGCTTTCTGAAGAGTTGGACTTGTCACACAATTACCTATCTGGGGGAGTACCAGTGGAAGTTGGCAATCTCATTATTGTGAACAAAATTAGCATATCAAATAACAGGTTGTCCGGCAACATCCCATCCACTCTTGGCCAGTGTGTGGTTCTGGAGTACTTAGATATTTCTCAGAACAATTTGTCCGGAAAGATTCCACAGTTCCTCACATCCTTAAGTTCCCTGCAAAATCTCAACTTATCCTTCAACAATTTTGATGGGGAGGTTCCGAGAGGTGGTATTTTTTACAATGCTAGTGCAGTGTCAATTGAAGGAAATGATGATTTGTGTACCAGCATTCCAACAGAAGGTATACCTCTTTGTTCCACACTAGCTGACAGAAAAGGAAAACAAAATTCCTCGGCTCTAGTCCTACGGATAGTAACTCCAATAGTTGCTGTTGTTATATTAATTTTGTCATGCATTGCGACAATTTACTGGAGGAAGAGGATGCAAGCAAATCCACACTTGCAGGAATTTGATGAGCATTTAAAGAAGATATCATATGAAGACATTGTAAGGTCAACAAATAGGTTTTCTCCAGAAAACCTAATTGGATCAGGATCATTTGGAGTGGTTTACAAGGGCAGTCTGAAGCTTCAGAAAGATCAAGTTGCCATCAAGATTTTCAACCTTAACAATTGTGGAGCAAATAGGAGCTTTATTGCAGAATGTGAAGCCCTGCGAAATGTCCGTCACCGAAATCTTGTAAAGATCATCACTTCATGTTCTTCTGTGGATTCTACTGGGGCAGATTTCAAGGCCCTGGTGTTCCGGTACATGCCGAATGGGAACCTAGAAATGTGGCTACATCCAGAAGACCTTGAACATGGTGAGAGACATATCCTGACTTTAAGCCAAAGGATCAATATTGGCTTGGATGTAGCATTTGCTTTGGATTACCTTCATAACCAATGTGCATCTCCATTGATACATTGTGACATAAAGTCAAGCAATATTCTTTTGGATCTTGATATGGTTGCGCATGTCACTGACTTTGGCCTGGCAAGGTTTCTATTGAGCGCATCAAATGCATACAAAGATAGTTCAAGAAGTCTAGCCTGCCTAAAAGGATCCATCGGATACATCCCACCAGGCGAGTTTAAGGATCTCCTCAGTATGTTAGATTGTTGGGTCTGTTTGTTCTTTACAGAGTTGAACAAATACTGTAGATAAACTAATTGTGTTTGTAAATGTAAATGCAGAGTATGGCATGAGCGAGGAGATATCAACCAAGGGTGATGTCTACAGTTTTGGAGTGCTTCTGTTACAAATGATAACAGGGCGAAGTCCAACTGACGAAAAATTCAGCGATGGTGCAAGCCTTCACGAATTTGTTCGTAGAGCATTTCCAGATAATATCTGTGAGGTTGTTGATCCAACAATGCTACAAGATGACAGCAACGCACCGGAAGTGATGAAGAACTGTGTCATTCCAATGGTTAAAATAGGCCTCTCCTGCTCCATGACATCGCCCAAAGAACGGCCGGACATGGGACAAGTTTCTGCCGAGATCTTTAGAATCAAGCATCTGGCCTCACACATGGATGTCAGATGAAGCAAAGGATCTGCAGGATGGTAGCTAGTGACAGAAATTCATGTCAAAAAGAACGATGGTGTAATATCTTATATATGGCTTTTCCATTTGTTAGTTCAGGTTAGTGAAACTTGCAGACTGCACCCTTCTCTTTTGCCATAGCATTTCGTTTCACGTTCGGATTTTCCCTTATTTGTACAAGTGAGTAGTATTTATACAAGCACAGCCTGAACGATCAGAGCTAGACCGATTTGCGCAGTCAGAGTAAACATTTGGGAAGCTGACTTGGAACCAGATAGAGGATAAACCCTCGTTTTGAACATGGCTTGAACACAAAATTCACCTCAACAAGCCAGAGTTAACGGGATTGAGAACCAACCTACGCCCAATCCGCGGAGAAGAACGCCCCATATCAAGCAGATAGGATGTCACAAGCGTGTACCTGGTTGCCGCGGAAGACTAATTTGCCCCGCCCCTTGATACTGACCGCCGCTGCTTGTGACGTGCCACCCGCTGATTGTAGCCCAAGCTGTTGCTGTGGCTGAAGAGAAGACCATGTAGAAGCAAGTGCTTAAGGAGGCAAAGTGGCCTGAAGCTACCTTACAAGATGAACAATCTTGCTAACAGTCTGTTCTGTTGCCAGACCTTTACCCTACCCGCATTACTGCCTCTGAATAAGCTCTGTTAAGGTTTCATTTCCCACAGAACAGACTCACTCTAGTAAGCAAACGAAGGAGCTTATAAACTGCATCTAAATTATACTCCCTCGGTCCCAAAATAAGTGTCTCAACTCTAGTACAACTTTGTATATAAAGTTGAGACACTTATTTTGAGGCGGAGGAAGTATATAGCTAATAACGGCAATTGAACACGACCAATCTTCTACAATCAGTAGGAAGAGATAATGAAGCATGAGATCATCGAACCGGGTGATTAATTAGTTGGTACTAAGACCGCAGGCGGGGAGGGAGGGAGGGAGGGGAAGGAGTAGGGGTCACCACTGCCGGGGATGGGATCTTGGTGCGGGCGAGGTACTAGCGACGGAGGCGGCGACGTTCATCCCGTGCCTAAGTGACTGAGGCACCGCAGAGCGGCATGTCGACGCGCGGCGGCGCCACCAGAGCCTTAAGCCTGCCGGACGAGGGCATGACGCGGAGGCGCTGGATCACCATCTGCGGCGGAGACGCGGGACTGGAAAGTGGGGGAACCTGACGGGTGAAGCGGACAGCAGGGCCGTGCCGCCGGCAGCCTGTCAGGACCCTGACGAACCTACAACTGTCTGGCGGACTGAACAAACCAGAAATTGGATCTTTTGCCCCTATTTACTTCTCCATTTGATCATTTGCCCCTCCTAAGAGGCTACCGGGTGAGGCCCGGGGCCACTGTCATTGAAACAATCATAGGGCAAATCATCCAACCCCTTGTAAAGTGGGAAGAAAATAGTTGGATGGAAGGCTACGATTGATGCTTGCCAGATCAACGGTTCACCTTGACGCTCGGCTCCCTCTTTACAGTCCGGCAAATGTACTCCCTTCGGTCCTTTTCATTCCTCACTTAAGATTTTTCTGAAGTCACTCTTTATAAAATTTAACCAAATTTATATGAAAAATATCAACACCTACAATACGAAAGTTATGCAATAATATGAAAAATAAATTCATGTTGTGAATGTTAATAAAAATTATAAAGTTAGTCAAACTTTACGAAGTTTAACTACAAACAAATCTTATTATGAGGAGTAAAAAGGACAGGAGGGAGCAACAGTTAACTGAAGATTATTCACGGTGCTTTGGTAAATTGCCTCTTATTTTACTGCCACTAATTTCTTTCCCTTTAAGTAGCTCGCGCATTCCGTGGATCGGGGGTCGTCTTCTTCTCCAAGTTGTTGTAGCCTAGTTCTAGAGCACTAGAATACTTGGTAGAATTAGATTGGTCCAAGAGAGCCTGTATCTATGACCTAATCGGGGTATCTGAAATCCAATCGCTCCACCTTTTGCCCTTGTTCTCTTGATTATCTCCTTTCTGAGCTAGAATATGTCAATGTTCTTCACAACTGGTATTAGTAGCTAGCAAATTCCTGGAGGTATGGGGATTTAGCACGGTCAGTGATTGGGATCTCTAGGTAAAATCCCACTGATTCATCCTAAATCAAATCCATTCACCGGCGTTATGTTGCCTGCGAAAGGACAAGATCACCGGCAAGGGTTGGGGATCGATTCCTTGGTAAAATTTCGGAGCCGTTGTTCATCTTGTCATGCCCGCTCAATCCAAGCACGTTGAGCTCGATGATGAGTTCAGCCAGCGAAAATGACGGCCATGAGCAAGAAGCAAGCGTTGATCAAGGGCAAACTCGATGAAGTTAATGGTCAACTAGGGAAGGTGGATTTGCTCGAGAACAAGATGAACACGGTGGATATGACTGTTATCAAGGGCTCTCAAGTGTAGACCGACATGTTCGACTACCTGAAAAAGTTGGAAGGTAAAGTATCCCGCCCTTCCTGCATTGAATCTCCTGTGTTGCATAGTGCTAGCACTTCAGTTACAAGTCATAGTGGGGAGTAGTGTCATAGGTGTGATAACATAGAGATCTTCATTTATTACTTTGTAGATTCATTTTATATTGGGAACCGCTATGTGATGGTAACATATTAAGATGGTCGTAGTGAGGAGTATCATATACTAGTATCATGCATATGATACTAGCGTATGATACTACATCCCTAGTGCACATAATACCATATGTTGGTATCATAGATGCTATGGATGACACATAGTAGCAGACCATTTAAATATGATATGGTATCAATGATATGATACTCAACCCTCTCTTCTTCATTTAATTATATGCTACCTCATCAAAATTGCCTAGCTGGCATGCATAATACTACCTATGATACACCCGTTACGGGCAGCCTTATGTTATTCCATTTGCATATCTCCTCACTAATTACTTGCGACATCATATTTTTTTTGCTTATGTGGCATGCATGTTACAATTTATATTACTCTTACTATGAACGCCTATGGAACAAGAGAAACCTGATAGACAAGCACAATCATCTAAAATTTTCCAAGGAAATTAAGGCACATGTATAAAACGTAGTCCAGTTGAGCTTGCAACTAACACAATTACTGTCATGAAATGTAGTTAGCACTTGTACTCCCGGGTTACAATACAAAACAAAAAGGACAACTCAATTCATGAAAAGTATAGCCAAAGGAGGTAAGATGGACTTCCCCTGTTTCAATGGTGATAACCCCTTAGGCTACATTAGGCAAGTTAACAATTATTTTGGATTAGCACAAACTCCTAATGAGTGTAAGGTGGATTTGGCACAAACATATACTGTTGGTAGTGCTTATAATTGGATTAGGATTGTTGACTTACAAAATATGGACATACCATGGGATCAATTATGTAGGTTGTTATGTGACAGGTTTGCAGAATCCATCATTTATGAAGTGCTGGAAAAGTTTTATTTAGTCAAACAACTGGCAATGTCGGTTTTTGATTATACTGGCAAAGTTGAGGAGATAAAGGCAGCAATCAGAGAGGAGCATTCTTATTAAAAAAATTAGGAGCATTCTTATTTACAAGAACATTACCATGTGGTCAGCCTTGAGAATGGCTTAAAATCAAGCATCAGATGTAACTTGAGGCCTCAAAGGCTAACAACTCTTCATGAGGCTTATTGGATGGCTAGCGATTATGAAAGTGGATTGCAGGAAAAGTACCAATCATTTGTGGCTTAACAAGATAAACAGTTGCAAGCTTATAAATCTCAACTGAGGCCATACATTCCTGTTGTTCCCAATTCAAGTTTCTAGCTGCTAGTAAATCGGGTATTTGTTGGAGGTGTAATGGATCATCCCTAGGCATAAATGCCAAAAAGCTCGTACTATTCATGCTATAACTGGGGAACTGGATCAGGAAAAAAATGTGCACTGAAAGTAAGTGAAATTAAAAGAACAACTAGACATGAAATTTAGCTCGATGGGAAATTTTCTCATAAAGTATAGAATTCTTGAAAGGTACTTGACCCTGAAGGAATATGCATATGTGATTCATCAACAAACCATCAATACTGACCGATGCCACGAGTCGCCTCGTGACACCTTTTGGCGCGTCAATCCCGTTGACGAATATGTCTCTCGTACACCGACCTCTTCATCTACGTCGCTTGCTTGCGATATTGATAGATGGAGGAGCTTCTCAATGAAGATCTCGAAATTTTGTAAGGACTGCAAGGAAGCCAGTTGGGTGAGCTCATCGGCCCATTGATTTTCCAGCCACGGTATGCATTGGTAATAAAAGCCAATGTGCGCTCTTTCCAGCTTTGAAACCTCCATAAGGTACGCTTCCATGGCTGAACATGAGGTTTGTTTGTAACGCCCACGATGCGGCTATATCTCCCACGTGTCGAGGCACGACTTAGAGGCATAACCGCATAGTGGTTTTGTCGCAATAAGGGTCATCTTCACACAATCCCATGTAATGAACAAGAGTGGGATAAAGAGTTGGCTTACAATCGCCACTTCACACAATACATAAATATAATTCATACATGATCCAAAATACACACATATACCGACTACGGTCAAGATCCAAATGAAAATAAGATAAACCCCAAATGCTAGATCCCCGATCGTCCCAACTGGGCTCCACTACTGATCATCAGGAAAAGACACATAGTAACGACCACGTTCCTCATCGAACTCCCACTTGAGATCGATCCCATCATCTGTACTGGCATCGTCGGCACCTGCAACTGTATTGGTAGAATCTGTGAGTCACGGGGACTCAACAATCTCACACCCGCGAGATCAAAACTATTTAAGCTTATAGGGAAGGATGGTGTAATGAGGTGGAGCTGCAGCGGCAATAAGCATATATGGTGGCTAACTTGCGCAAATGAGAGCGAGAAGAGAAGCAACGGAACGGTCGTCATCTAGCAATGACCAAGAAGTGATCCTGAACTCCTACTTACGTCATCCATAACTCAAACCGTGTTCACTTCCCGGTCTCCGCCGAGAAGAGGCCATCACGGCTACGCACACAGTTGATGTATTTTAACTGGGTCAAGTGACAAGTTCTCTACAACCGGACATTAACAAATTCCCATCTGCCTCATAACCGTGGGCACGGCTTTCGAAAGATAATACCCTGCAGGGGTGTCCCAACTTAGCCCATCATAAGCTCTCACGGTCAACGAAGGATAAACCTTCTCCCGGAAAGACCCGATCAGTCTCGGAATCCCGGTTTACAAGACATTTCGACAATGGTAAAACAAGACCAGCAAAGCCTCCGAATGTGCCGACAAATCCCGATAGGAGCTGCACATATCTCGTTCTCAGGGCACACCGGATGAGCAGTCCGTACAACTAAACCAATCCTCGAGTTTCCCCAAGGTGGCGCTGCAAGGGCTCTAGTTTGGACCAGCACTCAGAGGAACACTGGCCCGGGGGTTTAAAATAAAGATGACCCTCGGGCTCTAGAAAACCCGGGGGAAAAAGGCTTAGGTGGCAAATGGTAAAACCAAGGTTGGGCCTTGCTGGAGGAGTTTTATTCAAGGCGAACTGTCAAGGGGGTCCCATAAATCACCCAACCGCGTAAGGAACGCAAACTCAAGGAACATAATACCGGTATGACAGAAACTAGGGCGGCAAGAGTGGAACAAAACACCAGGCATAAGGCCGAGCCTTCCACCCTTTACCAAAATATATAGATGCATTAATATAATAAGAGATATTGTGATATCCCAACATATCCATGTTCTGACATGGAACAAACTTCAACTTCACCTGCAACTAGCAACGCTATAAGAAGGGCTGAGCAAAGGCGGTAACTTAGCCAAACAACGGTTTGCTAGGAAAAGATGGTTAGAGGCTGACATGGCAATATGGGAGGCATGATATAGCAAGTGATAGGTAGCGCGGCATGGCAATAGAGCGAACAACTAGCAAAGCAAAGATAGAAGTGATTTCGAGGGGTGGTCATCTTGCCTGCAAGGTTCTCAGAGTTGTCGAAAGCTTGATCCTCGTAAGCGTACTCAGCAGGTTCCTCGTTCACGAACTCGTCTCCCGGCTCTACCCAAGACAAGAACACAAGCAACGGAACCGCAATCAATCACGAGAAATGCACAAGCATCATGAAGCAAAACATGTATGATATGCGATGCATATGCGTGCTCCGGAAGGGAAAATGATGAACAAGGCAGTAACTTGGCAAACCAAGCATGCCACTGGAAAGATGAGATGATTTCGGTCGAAATCGATATAAAGATCACCGGAAACGGATGCACGGTTTGCAAATGGCAAGCAAAACAAGAATGACACGAATCTGCGATTAACAGCATGATAGCACTTAGAATGCAACAAGCAACAATGCTATAGCACTCCAACATAGCAACAAAGCATATGGCAGTAATCTACAAGAAATGCTTGACAAAAGGTGAACACTGAGCTACGGCTAGATCACAACATATCAAGCTCAAACAAGCATGGCAAAAGTGCAAAAGATAACAGGTTCACAGACTTGGTGAAAATACTGGACATGGCAGAAAACAGCATCAGGTAGCAATGTTCAGAGCATGAAATCAACATGCTACAGGAACTTAACATAGCGAAACAAGGCATGGCAGTATTCTAATAAATGCATATGACAAAAGTCCCTTACTAACTGTTGAGGATATAGACCTGGGAGTCACCCGCCAGGAGGGCCGGGTTACACTAAGGGTCATTGCCAGAAGCCCGGAGCTAAGTTTCAAGTTAATGGGCCAGAGATGGGCAGAGACCCGGCGATGGCTTAAAGCCCATAGTACAATCTTTATTGTTATAGTAGACTTGTAGTGTAAGGCAAGTATTGTTTAGAGTCCGAGCCGGACACCCTTATGAGCCGGCCGGGACTCTAAGGGCCGCTGGGTGTCAACCTCCCTATATAAAGGGACGACCCGGCAGCGGTTTAGGGGCGACAACAATCTCATCGAGAGCCGGGCATAGCTGTTTAGCTCCCTGGCGATCGTAACCCTAATCAATAACATCTCGAACTGGACGTAGGCTTTTACCTTCACCATAAGGGGCCGAACCAGTATAAACCCTCGTGTTCCTTGTCCCGCATAACCCCTTCAAGCTTCCTAGTTGCGATGGCTCCACGACTAAGTCCTAGCTCAAGGACATCTGCCGTGACAATTCCACGACAGTTGGCGCCCACCGTGGGGCCAGCGCACGGTGGATTTGAGTTCTTGAAGGGCAGCTTCGAAGGGCTCAAGGGATACGCCGTAGGCCGGATGACCAAGAGTCGTCGCGGCAAGCTCTACATTGACGACGAGGACTGGGGCCCCGACGCCGGCTCAATTGAGTACGGGTACCGGGTCCCCTTTGGCGGAATTCATGTCTTCATTGGCAAGGTTGGTGAGCCGGGCCCCGAGCCGGATCTCTGCGCCGATCTCATCGAAACGGCTCAGCGCGCACGACCCGCCCGGGCCCGGCCTGCCTTAAGGCGCGCTTTTGTGGGATGCATCCATGGAGGGCCCTCTGATCCATCCGGGTCTGGTGATGAGGCGGCCGCCGGCTCTGACGGCGAGTCGGCCACTGATGAGTCAAACTCGTTGTACCAACTTCAAGATGGCAGGTTCATGGGCTGTTCCGACGGCGACAGTATTCCGGACCTTTTTGAGCCGCCAAGTCAGGTTGGAGTTTTTATGGCCGGCGCGCAACCTGTTCAGAACCCCGCTGCCGGATCAGGAAACCCGGTGCCTTCCCCGGCTCAGGTGCTGATGGATCTCACGGACAAGATGACGGCCCTGTTAACTGCCACGGTTGACCCGGCAGATCAAGCTCAGCATGATGCGGAGGTGGCACAGTTAAAATTGGATCTGATGAAAGCTAAAGAGGATCTTGCGGCAGAAGGGGTCAGGCTGGCGGCGGAGCGGGCGGCTCTCGACGCCCGGACTCAATTGATTCAGGCGCAGTCCTTCCAACTCACGATGGATCAGAACGCGGCCAACGAGGTCATGAGAAGGAGGCATCAGAAGGCCCAGTCTCGACTCCCGCCGGTTTACGATCCGCGCAATCTCTTCAACACGCCAGGTGCGGGATCCAGTAACCCACCAGGGGTCATTGCGCCCGGGTCGGGACCCCTTATTCAGCCACGAGTGATGGGGCCTCCCCAGGTGCCCCTGCCCCGCCTCAGTATGTGCCAATACCCCCGGGCCATTATAATAACCCGCTGGAGAACATGGTCGCCGCAGCGGCACGACTGGCGGCTCTGCCCGTTGATGGCGACTCTCCGACGGCTATTGAAACCCGCCGGGTCAGGGAACTCCTGCAGACGGCTCTGGCACAGCAAGAGGCATACTCCTACAGCCGGGACAGGATCCACTCGACTCCTCGCCCAGGCCAGAGCCCGAGTTACAGCCGGCACATGGTCTCAGCAACCGGCTCAAGTAATGTCCGACGCCATGACCCACCCCCTGGCCATGGCCCGGCTCATGTTGGAGCCTTCTACGCAGCAGACCAAGCACGGCAAGAGGCGGAGCAGGTGCCGCAATTGACAGCTTACCGGACCCCCCCGGCTTATCCGACGGCGTCCGTTGATGTGGGTATTTCTACCAGGACCGGGGGTGTCCCTTGTTTGGTGCCGGCCATCCGTAATGAACGTCTACCTAAGGACTTCAAGGGCCCTAGGAAGGTGCCTAACTATACAGCTGACTTACAGCCTGCGGCCTGGATTGAGAGTTATGAGATGGCTATGGAATTGCTAGAGGTCAGTGAGGCGGCCATGGCCAAATATTTCACCATGATGTTAGATGGAACTGCCCGCACGTGGTTAAAAGGGCTACCACCGAACTCCATTGGGTCTTGGGCTGAGCTGAAAGCCCGGTTCATTCAAAACTTCAAGGATACCTGTAGGCAGTCTATGTCAATTGTGGATTTGACTAACTGTAAGCAGCAGGAGGGTGAATCCACGACCCATTGGGTTCGCCGGGTCAAGGAGATCATACATTCATCAGATAAGATGGATGCCGGCTCTGCAGTCTTGATGTTGGAACAGAACTGTCGCTTTGTGCCCCTAAAGATGAAACTTGGGCGGCTTAAACGCGACTGCACGGATATGGGTACACTAATGGCGGCTCTTGTCAAGTACGCCGATTCTGATGGTACCAAGGATCCCCCTTCAGATGATGAAAGGACAGGGAAGGGAAAGAAGAACGGCAATGGCAAGGGTCCTCAGTTTAACCCGGGGAATCAAGGAGGAGGCAAGCGCAAGGCCGATGGCAGCCTGGAGTTCGTAGCCAACACCCAAGGTAACAACCAGCGACGCAAGGGGAGGCCCCCTCCCCGAGGCGGCGGGTCAGGACCTTCTCTGGAGCAGCTGTTGAATGAACCTTGTCCGAGACACGGCTCTAGAGAGAAGCCAGCGACTCATCTGTGGAAGGATTGTGCTATCATGAAGGCCTTTAAAAACTACAATGGCCCGGGCGGCGGCTCAGGCGCAGCGGCTCCGGCGCTGGCGGCTTTCATGGCCCGGGCGGCGGGTCAAATTCCGGTCCTCAGAACGGTCAAGGGGGCTTTAATCAACAGTCTGGTCAGGGTCATCAACAGCAACAGGGGGGTTATCAGACCAACCCAAAGCAGCTTAGCGGTGGACAGTATCACGTGTTCACCACTAGTTTGTGCAAACGAGACGAGAAGCTTCACAAGAGGGCTGTTAATGCTGTTGAGCCGGCGGTTCCACGCTACTTACGGTGGTCGGAGCAGCCCATAGTGTGGAGTAGGGAGGATCACCCTCCCCGGGTGGATAACCCGGGCCACCTGGCCTTAGTGGTGGCTCCTCAAGTGGGAGGCTATAAGTTCACAAAGGTACTCATGGATGGAGGCAGCAGCATCAACATCCTCTATTATGAGACTTTCCGTCGTATGGGGCTAGTTGATAAGAACCTCAGCCAGTCAAATACTATCTTCCATGGTGTGGTACCCGGTAAATCGGCTTATCCAGTCGGCAAGATCGAACTGGAAGTGGCCTTCGGTGATGAGAACAACTACAGGGTGGAAAAGTTGACCTTTGAGGTGGTCAAGATAAGAAGTCCATACCATGCTATATTCGGACGGCCGGCTTACGCCAAGTTCATGGCACGGCCGTGTTATGTGTACTTACAACTCAAGATGCCGGGTCACAACGGGACCATTACGGTTCACGGCAGCCGGAAAGTGGCTCTGGAGTGTGAGGAAGGTGACGCGGCTTATGCAGAGTCTGTTTGTGCCACAGAAGAGTTGAAATTTTATAAAGACAATGTTGACCCAACAGATATGACCTCTCTGAAAAAGCCAACCACGGAGAATGAACCAGCAATGAAGTTTAAATCAGCTGATGAGACTAAACTTGTTGATTTTGTTCCAGGTGACTCGTCTCAGCAGTTCAGCATCAGTGCAAATCTGGACCCGAAATAGGAAGGCGCGCTCATCGAGTTCATCCGTGAGAATAGGGACATCTTCGCATGGAAACCTTCTGACATGCCAGGTGTACCTAGAGAACTCGCTGAGCACACTCTCAATGTTGATCCAAAATTTAAGCCGGTCAGACAGTTCCTTCGACGGTTTAACGAAGAGAGGCGGAAGGCTATTGGTGAAGAAGTGGCCCGGCTTTTGGCGGCCGGGTTCATTGTTGAGGTTTTTCACCCAGAGTGGTTGGCTAACCCGGTGCTTGTACTTAAGAAGAACGGCACCTGGCGGATGTGTGTGGACTACACGGACTTGAACAAGGCGTGTCCGGCTGATCCTTTTGCTCTCCCCCGTATCGATCAAATCATTGATGCTACGGCAGGTTGTGCACGCTTAAGTTTCTTGGATGCTTATTCCAGGTATCATCAGATTAAGATGGCAGTTAAGGACCAGGAGAAGACGGCGTTCATCACTCCCTTTGGAGCCTTCTGCTATGTGTCTATGCCCTTTGGACTCAAGTGTGCACAGGCGACTTACCAGCGTTGTGTGCAGAATTGTCTTCATAAACAGATCGGGCGCAATGTTCACGCTTACGTGGACGACATTGTGGTTAAATCCATCAAGGAGGAAACCCTGATAGATGACTTAAGGGAAACCTTCGACAATCTCCGGGTCTATAAGATGATGCTTAACCCGGCCAAATGTGTTTTTGGTGTTCCTGCAGGCAAACTATTGGGCTTCTTGGTTTCTGACAGAGGCATTGAGGCTAACCCGGAGAAGATCAAGGCCATCACTTCCTTGGCTAAGCCGGCGTGTGTAAATGATGTTCAGCGTTTGGCGGGTCGCATCGCTGCTTTAAGCCGGTTTATAAGTCGTTTGGGTGAGAAGGCTATGCCCTTATATCAGTTGATGAAGAAAACTGACAACTTTGTCTGGAATGATGCAGCTAATACCGCTTTTGAGGATTTGAAAAAGCAACTGGCAGAGCCCCCCGTCCTTGCTGCTCCGGTTGATAAGGAGCCCTTGCTACTGTATGTGGCGGCAAACGCACGAGCCGTCAGCGTGGCTATTGTGGTGGAGCGCAAGGAGGCGGGTAAGGAGCATCCGGTTCAGCGGCCGGTTTATTATGTCAGTGAGGTGCTCATTGAGTCCAAGCAGCGGTATCCGCATTGGCAGAAGCTCGTATATGGGGTATTTATGGCGAGCCGGAAGCTTAAGCATTATTTTCAGGGTCATCCCATCACTGTGGTCAGTTCCGCCCCTCTTGGTGATATTATCCAAAACAGAGAGGCTACAGGGAGAATTGCTAAGTGGGCTATAGAACTTGGACCTCATGACCTTAAATATGTGCCACGCACTGCTGTTAAGTCTCAGGCCTTGGTGGATTTCATCAATGATTGGACAGAGTCACAAGTACCCGAGCAAAAGCCGGATAACACTTATTGGACTATTCACTTTGATGGGTCCAGGCAGCTGGAGGGCTCGGGGGCTGGTGTTGTCTTGGCTTCCCCTAAAGGTGACAAATTCCATTATGTGCTACGGTTGATGTTTCCTTGCACTAACAATGCGGCTGAATACGAGGCTTTGCTCCACGGTCTTCGGGTGGCTAAGGAGATGAGCTTAAGCCGGGTGAGGTGCTTTGGTGACTCAGACTTGGTGGCTCAACAAGTATCAGGCACCTGGGATTCTAAGGATCCTCTAATGGCGGCTTATCGCCGCGAGGTTGATGCCATTGCCGGGCACTTCCAGGGATACCAAGTGGAGCATATTGATCGCAGGCGGAACGAGGCGGCTGATGCGTTAAGCCGGCTAGGCTCTCAGCGAAAGCCGGTGCCGCCTAACACTTTCCTGGATGTCCTGTACAACCCTTCGGTCAAGTTGCCTACAGAGGAGGGCTTGGCTATCCCTGACCCGGAGGCGCGACTGGTGGCGGCTCTTCATGTCATACCAGACTGGACAATGCCATATCTGGCTTATATAACCCGGGGAGAGTTGCCTGAGGATGAAATTCTGGCCAGGCAAATAACCCGGCGGGCTAAGTCAATGATTGTTATCGATGGCGAGTTGCATCATCGCAGTGTTTCAGGGGCATTTCAGCGTTGTATCTCCCCGGAGGAAGGTCAAGAGATCTTGCGCGAGATCCATGAAGGGGATTGTGGCCATCATGCCGGTTCAAAATCTCTTGTGGCCAAGGCTTTCCGTCATGGTTTTTATTGGCTGACGGCTCACGCTGATGCAGAGGACTTGGTCAGTAAATGTGATGGCTGCCAAAGGTTCTCACGACGGGCTCATGTGCCGGCTCAGGAGTTAAGGATGATCCCAATCGCTTGGCCCTTTGCGGTCTGGGGGCTTGATATGGTTGGACCCTTTAAACGGTCCAAGGATAAGAAGACCCACCTCTTGGTGGCAGTTGACAAATTCACGAAGTGGGTGGAGGCTGAGCCAGTTAGCAAGTGCGATGCAGCCACGGCGGTTCAATTTATAAAAAAGGTGATTTTCCGCTTCGGTTTTCCGCACAGCATCATAACTGACAATGGCACCAATCTATCCAAGGGTGCTATGGAAGAGTTTTGTCAACAAGAGCATATCCGACTTGATGTTTCCTCAGTGGCACACCCCCAATCCAATGGTCAAGCTGAGAGAGCTAACCAGGAGATTCTGAAGGGCATCAAACCCCAGCTTTTGGTCCCTTTGCAACGGACGCCGGGTTGTTGGGTGGAGGAGTTGCCCTCCGTCTTATGGAGCATCAACACTACTCCTAACAGGTCTACTGGCTTCACGCCTTTCTTCATGGTTTATGGGGCAGAAGCAGTCCTCCCCAGTGATATCCGTCACGATTCACCTCGTGTGGCGGCTTATGTTGAAACGGATAATGAACAGGCGCGTCAAGATGCTCTGGACTTCTTGGATGAACAGCGTGATGTGGCAGCAGCCCGTTCAGCGATTTACCAACAAGACCTGCGCCGTTATCATAGCCGCCGGGTCAAGTCCCGGGTCTTCTAGGAAGGTGACCTGGTGCTCCGGCTCATCCAGGATCAAACAGATGCACACAAGTTATCCCCACCTTGGGAAGGGCCTTTTGTGGTCAGTAAGAACTTGCACAACGGGTCATATTACCTCATTGATATCCGGGAGCATAAAGACTCGCGTAAATCTGAGGAGGAGACCCGTCGGCCGTGGAACATAGCTCAGCTTCGGCCTTATTACACTTGAGCTACCGGCTCTTGTGGTGTACATATTTATCTCAGACATATATATATTATGATAAGCAATAAAGCAGGACCTCTGTCCTTTTTTCTCCTCCAAATATACGTGTCATACTAATTTGAAAGGAGGATCCGGCTTATGATCGCATTTGAGTCTAGCCGTAAGCAGTAAGATCACTTGGGGGCTTCCTGTTCAAACATGGGTCGTATTCGAACCAAAGAGAACATAGCTGTCGATACCCATTTGATTGGCAAAGTGCCGAGCTCATTGGGAAGTTGCCTCTGGTCATATTTGAATCATAGTGTAACCCCTCTGAGAACCGACGTGGATCGTATTCGAATCAGCGTCGTTAAACAATTTTCAGAATCACTTGGGGGCTTCCTGTTCAAACATGGGTCGTATTCGAACCAAAGAGAACATAGCTGTCGATACCCTCTTGATTGGCATCGCCACACCCACTGGGGGCTATATGATCGTATCCGAATCTTAGCTTAACCCCTTTGGACCGGGTTTCTGGTCGTATTCGAACCGGAAGCCCTTAAGTTGTTATATTTTACCACAAGTTTACTCTGATCATATCAAAGTATGTACTGCCGGGTTTCACTTACCGGCTTAATTTTGGAGTTATCTTGTTAATTGAACATCCTGGATGTCATCAAGACAAGTCCATTAGAATGCTTGAAGGTACCTTTTTAAAAAGTTGAGAAGCACGAAGGATAAATATGACCCGGAGGAGCATCAAAAGAATGACTTCAAAGGATTTCAGCATTCATTACATGCACGATGGCACGGCAGAGATAAATTGTTGCACTTATTCTATTACAAAAATCTTTCAAAGTTTCAAGGGTGGAGCATTGTTTGGTGAGCCGCTAGCCGGTTTAGGACGCCTGCTGAGTTGAAGTCCCCGGCTCATCTTCTGCTCCGGCTGATCCCAAGGCTTCGAAGGTCGACGATTTCCAGTTGATGCCGCTGAGAGCTTCGAACTGAGCTTCTTCGTCAATTAACCCGGCCGGGTCAATCTCGGGGGCGTAGGTGTGTTGGCGAGCCGGAGGAATCAGACTAAGAGCTTCATAGCGAGGGGTTGGAATCCTCTGATTCTCCGCGTTGTACCCCGGATGATACTTGGTTAAGTCGGTGTCGTTCCCGATGATGGTGGCCACCGGGCGTACAGCCTTCACGCATGCCGCGAAATCCTTCTGGTCGAAGGTGGAGCCGTCTTCCTTTAGGCTGGGGTAACCCAGGGCGATGTCTGCCGGGTCTAGCTCCGGCAGGAAGGCTTTGGCCCGGCTCAGCGCGGCAATTGCTCCGGATCTTGCGGAGGCTCGACGTAGCTCTTGGATTCGCTGTGGCAAAACTGCGAGCCGGCGCAGGACTTCAGCCAGATGGGTTGGCACCTCGTTGGATAGGGCCACCACAGCTAAGGCGCGCTGTGACCCGGTGTAGAGTTGTTCCACCAGGGTGTACACGGCCTTTAGCTTGGTGACCACGCTCTGGTTGAGGTTGGCACTCCTGGGACCTGTTTAATAAAGGTCAGGTAAGCCGGTGACAAGGATGAATCGTAACATGTGCAGACTTGATGAAAGCCGGTGAGGCGACTTACCGAAGATAGCAGCCACCATTTGGGAAACCTGGTGCTTTAGACCGGAGAGCTCATCGGTCTTTTCAGTGAGGGCCTTCTCCGCCTGTTCTGCCCGGGTCACCAGTGCGGCTTTCTCTTCAGCCCAGGCCTTCCGCTCAGCATCAAATTCGGTCTTCAGCTTTTCTTGAGCAGCGATGCTGGAGACAAACTTGGCGTTTGCCTTCCGGGTCTCCATCTCTTGTGCTTTCAGCCGGCTCTTGAGATCCGCCAGGTCCGACTCTAATTTCTTGCCAACAGCCTGCATATATTTCCGGGTTATTAACATTCATTCTATAAAGTCCCAAGTGCTTTCCAAGCAAAGACACTTGGCACTTGGGGGCTAATGCATATTGAACGTATCTATCTATGTACGGCCGGCTTAGTTTATTAAGCCGGAATCTAAGTCTACAACATATTCAAGTATAAGTCCTAGACTTGGGGGCTAGAATGACAAGGATCACTATGCAGAAAGTAAGAAAACAGCAGAAGGTTACCTCAGATTTTTGTTGGATCTGGTTGACCATGGCGATCTCGGCGTCCCGGCTCTTGTGAACTTGGCTGATGTAGCCTGAGACAAGCTCTCCAATGCTTAAATCGGTGTAGCTGGAGAGATCCAGATTCACCCGATGGGGTTGCAGCAACTCCCCCTTCGCGGAGCATTTGGCCAGTGCGGTCGGCCTCCCCGGCTCAACATACTCCGTCCGGGTAATTACCACGTCCGGGTCGTTAGCTGGTGGGGCTGAGCCGGAGGCCTCCGGGTTAGCTGACGCTTCGGTTGTTCTCTTGGTGGTCGGGGCAGGGGCTTCAGGCGCCGTGTCCATGGGAATGGTGGCTTCGGGGGCGGAGGCGACTGGCGGCTCTTGAGCCGTCGTCTCCGGCTCAGGCAAGTCGGGCACTCCGGCTGACCTGGTCTTCTTTGCTCTTTTGGTGAGCTTTGCCTGGGCACTGAAAAGGCAGAAGTGTTAGGCATACAAAGAGTAAGTACAGACAGATAATGTAAGGAGATTGTTATTACCCGGGGGCAGTCTTGAAGGCCGGCAGACTTGACTGCATGGAGTCACCCGAAGAGGGGGAGGTCTCCTGGTAATTGGAGTCAGAAGAGTTGAGTGGCTGACGGATGACACCCGCCAACGGATGAAAAGGGTACAAGGTGAGAAAAAACCTCAGTGCGGCGCTTCCTCGTTGCGTCGGGTAACCCGGTGGAGAGGTCGGTGTCCTTGCGGGCCCGGGTGAGACGCCGGCTTTCGTGAACCTGCTGCTTCAAAAGGAATTGAGGGTCTTGATGAGCTAATGGATGAGAAAAGCTTACTTTCCGGGTTACCCTTCGGACTTTCAGCTGTGGCAAAGGCTCCGAGTCGGAGGGGAGTAATGTTACCTCTTCAATCACCGGGTTACTGGCGCCGGTGTCATCCTGTCAGTAAGCAAGTGTTGATAAGGCGGACAGCATCAGACAACATATACAGCAAGAATTTTAAAGGTTTAAGGGTTACCTCTGACGCGGAGCTATCGCTTAATTGCAGCAGCTCCGAAGCAGTGGGTCTGTTTCCCTTTTTGCGAGGGGCGGCTCTCTTGGCGGCTTTCTTCGTCTTCCTAGCCTTCTTGGCCGCCTCATGGTCATACTTGACCCGCCAGAATTTATCATCAGCCTGAGAAATACAGTAATGAGTTCTTAGTAAGATGACAGGTAAAACAAAATGGAAAGGTTAAAGTCAGCGGCTTACCGCTGGGGCTGGATTGGTCTTGCAGAACGGGGCTAGCCCGGTTTTTCCACAGTCTGCCAGGCTCTCGTTTAATAGAGCCTTGGTCTCTTCTTCGGCAACGTCTTCTGGAAGGTCTTGCGACTGTGCCTCTGCGGGTCATCCTTTCGCCCGGTGTACTCACACATTAAGCCGGGGCGGCGGCTCAATGGGATCACCCGCCATGAGATCCAGACTCGGACCAGGTCTATTCCGTTCAGACCGTTGCCTAGCAGGGCTTTGATCTTGTTGATCGTTGGAAGTAGAGGCTGGCGTTCTGCGGCAGTCAGTTTGTCGGATAAGGGATGAGTTGGCTCCAGGCGCGTTGGGCGAAAGCCGGGCAGCGGGCTCTCATCAGCCGGGGACGTGTCTTGGCAGTAGAACCAAGTCATGTTCCAGTCCTTGGGGTGACTTGGCGGTTCTGCGTAAGGAAATAAACAGTCCCTGCGCCGTTGGATGGAGATGCCGCCTAACTCTAGACTTGGACCGTTTGCGCACTCGGTTTGGCGGTTCAAATAAAACAGCTCTCTGAAGAGCAGCAGACTCGGCTCTTCTCCAAGATATACTTCACAAAAAACTTGGAAGTTGCAGATGTTGGATATGGAATTGGGTCCTATATCCTGAGGCCGAAGGTCAAAGAAGTTGAGCACGTCCCGGAAGAATTTTGAGCCGGGCGGTGCGAAGCCCCGGCTCATATGGTCTGCAAAGATCACTACCTCCCCGTCCCTCGGCTGAGGTCTTTCTTCGAACGGGTCAGGGGCACGGTAGGACATCACTTCCTTCTTGGGCAGATATCCGGACTTAACAAAGTTGGCCAGGGTCTCTTCGGTGACGTTGGATTTCATCCAGTTGCAAGTGATGGGAGCCTTGGGAGGCATGGTGACGGTTGGTGGTCTATGAGGAAGAGAAAAGTGTCCGGGTTAATTATAAGCCGGGGATTATCATTCAAACTACAGTGACGGCTTATGAAGGGGACTAATGATATATATTGATATGGTGGGTTATCTAAGCTGTCGGGGCTTTCAAGTTAAGTTGGTCATCTACGGCTTACTGCAGTTAAGTCGGAGGGTTTTACAGAGCATGGTTCTCTTTAAACCGGACATGTAAGCTGCCGAGATTCAATGGTTGCGTTTTTACTAAGTGTGGTAAACAGGTTTCACATACTACCGTAACTTTTTTGGATCAAAATAGTCGGAGCAGAGAAAATTTTCTAGACCTAAAAAACAGAGGCAGGAGAAGTTCTTGAGGTTGAACACAGTTCTTATGCAGTAAAAAGAGGATTTCTTGCAGATGAAATGAGTTTCGAACGTCTACCGCAGTGGTTTTACGCAAGGATAAAGATCAACCGACTACAGTGGTGACGAGGACTGCCGAGTTTCTGGGCAAAAGGTGACGAACACGAAGAACGGGAGGAACCCTACCACAGATTTGTTCTAGCAAGGCAGAGAAGACTCACCGGAGTTGAGGAAGAGCGAAGGTCGCCGCCGTTATCTGGTCCGGGTCAGGGTGATGCAGCGGCCGGGTCGATGAAGATCAGGGGCGCGACGGCGGCGGCGGCGGCAGAAGCTCGGGCAGAGGAACGACAAGCACGAGGAAGAAGGAGAGTGTGAGAAGAGAGTGCCGGGCCGGCCTATTTATAAGGTAAGTCATAAGTGGGCGCGAGATTCAAGGAGACCACGGCGTGGTTATCTCCCCCTCACGGCGCCTCGATTTTCGCAAAGACAGTAAAGGCAGAGATCCGTTGTAGATCTGGCGGAGTAAAAAGCAGACTTAATGGAGGATGACGTCACGGCGGATTATTCGGAGTCCGGAGAATGACGTCACTCCGGGTTATGGCCTTCACACGAACGGTAAGCCGGAGATTTTTCTGTCAGCAGAGTTGAAGATTGACACGAGCCGGCTCAAGTCAATCTGGGGCCTAATGTTGAGGATATAGACCTGGGAGTCACCCGCCAGGAGGGCCGGGTTACACTAAGGGTCATTGCCAGAAGCCCGGAGCTAAGTTTCAAGTTAATGGGCCAGAGATGGGCAGAGACCCGGCGATGGCTTAAAGCCCGTAGTACAATCTTTATTGTTATAGTAGACTTGTAGTGTAAGGCAAGTATTGTTTAGAGTCCGAGCCGGACACCCTTATGAGCCGGCCGGGACTCTAAGGGCCGCTGGGTGTCAACCTCCCTATATAAAGGGACGACCCGGCAGCGGTTTAGGGGCGACAACAATCTCATCGAGAGCCGGGCATAGCTGTTTAGCTCCCTGGCGATCGTAACCCTAATCAATAACATCTCGAACTGGACGTAGGCTTTTACCTTCACCATAAGGGGCCGAACCAGTATAAACCCTCGTGTTCCTTGTCCCGCATAACCCCTTCAAGCTTCCTAGTTGCGATGGCTCCACGACTAAGTCCTAGCTCAAGGACATCTGCCGTGACAATTCCACGACACTAACCATAAGCCAAAAATGACCAGAAGATATGATGGCAAGCTTGTAAACATAGCAAGTTTCGTTATCAGGTTTCAGACTTGGCAGAAAACAGAGCATGGCAGAAACAATAATATGAGGGCATCTTGGTGAGCTTGATGCACTCACCACAAAGCAATGCATGACAAAACAAGCATACCTACAGCAATATCGCATGTTTATGAAGCTATCCATAGCAAGAAAAAAAGCATAGCATGTATGGATCAACTACAACAAGCTTGGCAAAATTGAATAACACGTAAACGATCTGCCAGAAATATTTTATAGCAAAAGTAGAGCAAGATTGAGTCACGCTATGGCACTCCATAATTGCAAACAAGGGCAGGAATAGATCAACTATAACAATAGCTACAAAACATCCTTACTGAACATCTCCAAAATATGCATGGATCTCTCTGTAGCATCAAGTTTACATGGCAACAAAATAACAGCAGACAAAGACTACAAAGTCCCTGAAATCAGAAACATTACGGAGCCTAGTTTGCATGCTTGTGCTAGTCACCACAGAGATCAAAAAAATACACGGCATACACCACTGGAAACATGGCATGGCATACAACAAAACACATGTAGAGCTCATGACCATAAGACGCACAGATTAAATGATACAAAAATAATAAATCTCCAAGTTCTGCTTAGAACCAGCAGATAACAGCAACTAGCACTGTTGCAACAGAGATTTGGGCATCAAGATGGCCTCTAATGAACATAGTGCAATTGAACAAAATGAAGAGCATCACGAGACGAACAATTCGATATATTACACGCGCGAAACGGAGCTATATGAAGAGAGTTATGATGCTGTGAACATGTGCACATGCTGTGAAATTCTCAGACTTGGAAATATTTCGGGCACGGGAAAAAGTCAACCTTCGAGGGAACTCCAGATCCGATCAGGACGCAGCCGAGGTCGGGCTCGCCGGCGACGGGAGAGGAAGGAGAGGAGGCGGCGCTCAGGTGCCAAAGGAGGAGGCCGGAGGGGAGGCGCCGGCGGCGGGCGAGGCGGCGAGGACGGCGGCGAGTGCGGCGGCGGGGCACGGCGAGGAAAGGCGGCGGCGCGCGCGGTGGCGGCGGGGCAGGCCGGCGCGCGGGAGCGGCGCTGTCGGGCTCGGGGGCAGGCGCCTCGGGCCGGGAGGGCCCCGTACGGGCCTGCGGGCCGGCGTGGTGGAGATGGCGGCGGCGACAGGTGGCGGGCTCCGGTTGGATGCGGGCGGCGGCGCGATTCCGTCCGGCGGGAGCGGACGCGTCCGGTGGCGGCGGGAATTTCTCTAGGGTTTTGGACTGCGAACGTTAAACGGGAGAGATGCAAATATATAGGTAGAGGGAGCTAGGAGAGTCCAAATGAGGTGCGGTTTTCGCCCACACGATCGTGATCGTACGACCTAGAGCATGGAAGAGAGTTTGGTGGGTTTTGGGCTGGTTTTTAGAGGGGTTTTGCTAGAACACACAGAAGGCGTCTGCGGTTACCCGGTTAACCGTTGGAGTACCAAACGACCTCCAAATGGAACGAAACTTGACCGGTGGTCTACCAGTGGTATACCAAGGCCACTTGACAAGCCTCGGTCCATTCCGAGAACGTTTGACACCTACTCACGAAAGAAAACAAGAGGGGTGCGCCGGAGGAGATAGGAGCGCCGGATTGCAAAATGGACAACGGGGAAAATGCTCGGATGCATGAGACGAACACGTATGCAAATGCAATGCACATGATATGAAATGCATGACAAGAACAAAATGCAAAACGAAAGACAAAACCCGACCACGGAGGGAATATCTTAACACATAGCCAAAAATGGCAAGAGTTGGAGTTACAATTATGGAAAGTTACATGCGGGGTGTTACATTGTTACTCCTTGCATGCTTGTCTTACCATGAGCTGGGAATCTCCTTTCTCCCCTCAGGCGCAAAAGTTACTCGTAGGGTTTGGCTAGGTCTCAGTCATCTGATATTTAACCAAATCTCTATCAAGTGGCATAACATGTAAAAAATGAAAAAGAAAAATTGCACGGATCTCAATGTATAATCTCAGGAGTATAGCAGTGGCTGAGACATAATCGAATGAGATTTAGCAAGACTGTTACTCGTAACCCTACCAACAACCCTTCATATTATATCTCGTTATTAGTCACATTGAAGAGGAACTAGGTCGTGTACCGTATCTCCTCTACGTATAGGGTGATTCCAGACGCCGCTCAGTATAGGGTGACCGACCCATCAAACATTCGTGTTGTATCTCCTCATGTGGCTCTGGCAGTTGTGTCCACCTGAGGATGAAATTAGGGAATGCTTGCGACCTAATCACGGCATGGGAGGTGAAGCACATGGAAAATTGGCTGAGTTCCACCGCCCAGTCGACGGCCTTCCACATGACAGATGCCTGCAGCTGCACCCTCATCTCCATGTCGCCATTGCCCAGTCTATTTCCCATGAGCATTAGGTATTGTGCAAAGCCACTCCTCACCCTCAAGATCCGCCGAAGCACCACCAGTCCGCGCCCATCATGTGTATTGAGATGTGACCCCACCAGGACGACAACAATTTGCATCGAGCTAGCTAAAGGCGGCGTCCGTGACCAACCTGCTCTATTCCCAGTGATCCCGTCCAATGAGCGCTAGCTGCAGGAACTCGCCATGGACCGAAACAAAGCTCTGATGCCATATGTTTTTGCTGAAGCTAGACCATACACACGAGTGGACACAAGATGCAACTTTTTATTTTATTTTTCCTTCTTATATTTATTCTTCAATTAAAATTAAAAGCATATATAGGAAACTGGCGAGTGCGCGAGCTATACGGCGCCGCCATCCCAATGCTACCCGATCCACTGCCCAAACTATGTCGTCATAATCGTATTTGATCGTGCGATCCCACGACGCAATCACCACGACCTTTAACCATGCATGTGATATACTCCCTCCATTTCTACATATAAGACCTTTTAGAGATTTTAATACAAACTACATACATGACACGCAGGAGGAGCTACAGACATGACATAACCAAAAAAACTTGGCCAAGACGTGAACAACCTCACGCTACGTGGACAACTTATTCTTGTGAAAATTAAGCCAAGTAAAAGTTACAAGTGCAATGACCAACGAGATTAAGTCTCTAACAGGGTAGACCCCGGGAAGTGGATGAAGAACAAACTCTACTAAGCAAGGACCTTTTGGCCTGGATGATCTGGCAAAGCTGGAACGCAAAGTAATTGTTAGTTGCAATCAAAGAAGATGCGTGCGTGCAGGAAGCATTAGCTTGTGCGGGGTTTTTTTATGGGTTAGCGGGCTACCTGGGGTAACCGGAGGCTAAACGCCAGGAGCAGCCGGAGAGCACTGTGCAGGCTGGTCGGTTACAGCTTTAGGCCTACGTGGTGGATCACGAACTTGGTGTTCAACATCTTCGATGGTGGATCACGAACTTGGTGTTCAACATCTATGGAGATGCCCCTGGGAGGCATGACAGGTACATGTTCAGGTGTGCTACATGAAACATTGGTTACAGCGCTACGCGTCCTAGGTGTTGGATCACGGACTTGGTGTCTATTATCTTTGGAGATGTCCAAGGGAGGCTTTACGGGTACAAGTTCTGGTGTGCTACATGAATCATTGGTTATAGCGCTACACGTCCTATGTGCTGGATCACGAACTTGGCACTACTAGAAAAAGGCCTACTAATGGCGCACCTAATCTGGCCATTAATGGCGCATTAGTGGTGCGCCATTAGTAGCACGACATTAGTATATTTTAATAATGGCGCACCACTGGTGCGCCATTAGTATCTGGTATACTAATGGCGCACCCCAGATGTGCCATTAGTATATACAACAGTGCGCCATTAGTATGCCTCCCAGGGGGCCATGTATACCCAGGTGCTTTGGCATACTAATGGCGCACTGCAGCAGGATGCGCCATTAGTAACTTCGGCATACTAATGGCGCACTCTTTAGTGATGCGCCATTAGTATCCTTTGGCATACTAATGGCGCACTATGATGTGATGCGCCATTAGTATGAATATTAGTTTTTTTTTATTTTCTGTTTTTTCACAGGTTACAAAATGTATAATTGGACAAAATATAGACAGCACACATCAACAACAGATTCATCGAATACAATAGAAGATTAGTCTCTGGATACAATTCATCATTTTAGTCTCCGAATACAATTCATCATATTAGTCTCCGAATTGAAAAGACCGAACAAAATGTATAAGTATGAATCATTATATTACAAGTCTCGAGACCGCGAGTTTGTCTTCACATTACAAGTCGATATCGATCATCTAAACTACCATCACATAGAAGAGAGCTGCGGTCATCACGATGAGCATCATCACGATGAAACTCGTCTTCATCCGGTTCCTCCAACGCTCCCTCCCCTCTCCCGCTAGATAGCGGGCGTATCTAGATTCGGCCTCGGCCCTAGTGGCGTACCCTTGTAACTGTTACCGCTGAATCGGTGAACCTGTCTCCGACACTCCTCCCAGTCGTCGTAGACTCCGGGAACCTTACCCTTGTACACGACATACCACGACATCGCTATGCAGTAGCCAAACGAAACGTTAGTACCAATTCACAGACAATACATAAGCAATATATAAGTATGCAACAAAACGATCGGAAGAGAAAAGCAAGACATTAATAGCATCGATTACATCTAAGTTGAAGGACTCTCGAAACCAAAGAGACATACTACAAGTTCATTAAAGTTTAATTACAACATGAGCCAATCGATGTTTCAGAACTAGACACAGCATCACTGCTTTCGACTCGACTCAAGGGACCGGAGCGTGGATGAAGCCGCCGTCTATCGTGGGAGTCATGAAACCACGGGCGTTGTCAGCCTGCATTTGTAGGATTGTGTCGATGTCATTGTTGGACGGTTGATTTCTGAGGTAGAACTGCCCCGAGGTACGAAGGACATCTTGATGGATGATTTCCGCAAACTCCGACTGGATGCGAAAGAATTCTTGTCTGATGTCCGCGTCCTGGATTGCCGACACGCTCGCGGCCCAATCTTTGAGTCTACTCGGTAGCAGTAGTTGATGATGGTCCCGTACGATCGCCCGCATGTGATGGATGGCGTAGTAGGCACCCTTCTGACCGCCAGGCGGCTGCTTGACGCAGCAGAACGTCGTGTTGTGGGAGAACACGTGCTTGCCGTACTTACGAATAGGCCTGGTGAAGGTGCCTCCAGATTTGACGTAGCCGGGGAGAACATCATCAAGAACCTTCTTGACATTTGTGTAGTCTACGTTCGACTGACGGTCCGGGTCGAAATACGTGGCCATGGAATATTTGGGGCTTAGGAGGATGAGCGTGCAATGTGTGTCACTGCAGAAAACACGGAATGTTAAAAGAAAAACGATCGAAATCTAAGAATTCATATGTTACGGGGCGGTTGAGGGGAGGACTTACTCGGGAAAGTAAGGCACGAGGAAGTTGTCCTTATCTTGGTTTGCCAGAATGACGCCTTCGAGGTAAGAACTCGCGACTTGCCGGTCCCCAGCGCTGCCCAAGATCTTGGCACGCATGTAGAAGGGGTCGACTATCACGATGTCCGGGGTCTTGTCGCGAATGATCCGCATCTCCATACTCAGCGAAAATAGCCGAACGAAGGTGTAGTGCAGCGGATGAAGGTTCAACATAGCGTGGATGTCATCAAACCGCAGGACGATCGTACCCCCGATGGAGTTATCCACAAAGCCCTTGCCCTCTGGCACCTTGGCCGCGAAAACCGGGTATGCCACATCCTTCTCTCGGAGACGCCGCTTCTCCAAAGAAAGAACACTGTCATGCAGACTCCGCATAGCACCGGTTGCAGCATCGAGCATATTTCTCGGTAGCATCGGCCTACCCGCCACATGCACCCTCCTCGAGATATCCGCAGTTGAAGGTGGCCCGTCCTGAGCACGGATCGTACTCGGTGCCGGCTGGCCCGCACCCTTGTTAGTCTTTCTTTTGCGTGCCTTCTTCTTGATCTCCTGTAATGGGACCGAGTTCTGCTCACAGACCGCCTTCTTGAGTGTGTTGGGGCTGATCATATTTGGCACCTCGCCTATCTGAGGCTCGGTGAAGTCGGCAGCTGGAGGCGTCTCCTGAGAGCTGAACTGCAGACGACGCCTGTTGCAACTTGGCTTCTCCGCGGTACCAGCTAGATCGCACACGTCTTTTGTTGGGTTGGGTTCTTGAGAAGGAGGCCCCATGAAGTCGCCACCATCCCCATGATCGGCAAAGTACTGATCGACGTTGGCAAATGTATCGTCGTCGTCGTCGTTCTGATCCTGTGCCATATGCATGTTTGGATCCAGTGGCATAGGGATGTCCGGCACCGTTGCGGCGGTCTTGCCATGGGGCCGACTTGGCGCCGGCACGACTGGCGGTGTTGTCTTTGGGGTGGTGTCCCCCGCCCCCAAACGAATCTGGCTCTTCGGCCAAAGCAGGGGCCAGCTCAGGCAGGCGCTGAGGTTCATCACGTCATCATCGTCGGCCCCCATGGGTCGAATCGGAGGTAACACCTCGTCGCAGCCTGGCAGCACCCGAACCAGTTGAACCCTAAACAAGTTGGGTGGCATCTGGGTACCGTGGAACAAGGGGTTGCCCGGTTGAACGATTTTGCCCTTGGCGACATCGACCAACTCGTTGTTCACGAAGTGCAGGAGAGTGCACGAACGTCGGCGGCGCCCTGCGAAAACATGTAGGGCGTTAGGGATGCCCAGTCAAAGGCAAGGAGATGAAGTCCTCGGCCGAGAGAGGCTTAATTAGTTACCGTGATGATGGCGTCGAGCTCGGCTAATGTCGAGGCACCGCCAACGGCGGGCGTGCAGTTGACGGAGGGGCCGCTTGCTGCAGAGGTGCCGGCCGGCGTACACCCGGGTGCATTAAGCTCCCGTGCCGGCGTCGGAGACACCAATGCCGGCTCCGCCGGAGACACCAATGGCCCCGCCATCGCGTTCTGCGAGTTGCTGGCCGTGAAGCTAGGAATCGGGGGCGGCCCCTGTTGGCCGCCCGCAATCCACGCACTAATCCCCTGGATCAAGGTAGGCACAATGGCGGTGATCGTCGCTCCGAGTTGTTGTTGCACTTGCTCTTGGACAATCTCCGGAATCCGCGCCACCTGTGCCCTGAGTTCTTGAACCTCGCGCGCCTGGCTTTCCGAGCTGGTCTTTTTCTCCTTTCGCCCAGCAGTGTCATAGTATGACGACCATTTTGTCGACAAGCCTTTGCCGGCCACACGACCAGCTGACGTCGGCTTACTGAGCTTATCCTTGTTCTTCATTACATTCAACGCCCTATTTAGAGTGGTGTCCCAAGGGTTGCTCTTAGTCGACCCCGCGCTACTGCTTTCAGTCGCCTGCGGAAGGAATGTGAACCATTTAGAAATTTGGCTTCATTAATTAGAATGCAACCATATGGAGCTAATTACGAGGGGGTGTATTCCTTACCAGAACAAGCTCAAGCGCCCTGGTCTTCGGATCCGTGGTAAGCTCCTTTGTTTTCGGGTCCTTCTTGTACCGGGCCCTGACAAAGTTCCTGGTCTGCTTGTCACCGTATTTATCGAAGAGGGGCGGTAGGCCTTGCTCGGCACGGTCCGCCTCCTCCTTGTCCCATATAGGCTCCGCCACTCTGTAACCGCCGGGACCGAGTGTGTGTTCCCCTAAGTTCAGCTCCCGCATTTCTTTCCCCCACTTACTTGATTCGGAGTGTGCGGTGCTCGAGCAATTGATCTGGAAGTCGTTGTAGTCATCTTCGGTGATCGAAGGATTTTTCTCCTTGATCTTCTCATAACTCTCACCTTTCTCGATCATTCTCTTCACATTGCTTTTCCAAGTAGACAGGGCCTTGCTCATCTTCGTGAGGGCAGCATTGTTCACTTTATTCCCTTTGAGGCTTGTGTTTTCAAATTCAGCGGGGAACTTGTATCGTTCGTGCAGCTTCGTGAAGAGGAGGTTGCGCAAATTCCCTCGGTCAGGATGCCTCAGGTTCTCGGTGTTGATCGAGACGGTGCTCCGGAGAATGCACCCGAGCTGAAGCGAGTACCCCTTGACTATTCGTTCGGGCGCCGTTGGATTCCCGTCGGAGTCCACTTCAGTAACTTCCTCCTTGAGGGTGCGGAGCACGGTCGGGCGCCGGTCCTTCCGTTGCCTCTTTGGTTGGCTACCATCTGTGCGTGCGCCGCCATCATCAGTGGTGGCATCCTCGGCGGCACCATCAGTGGTGGCATCAGTGGGGTCATCCTCGGCGGTACCATCAGTGGTCTCAGGATCGGTGGGGAAGGCGGCGTCCTCATACAAGTGAGGTTGTTCCTTCATCTCCTGGGACAGCTTCCAGAATGGCTTGTCGACGCCCGAACCCCTGGCCTCATCGTTGTTGGCCATGTTTCTCTCTAAATAGGAACAAAGTTTGGTCATATGTATTAGTCACAAGTACCCCATATGTCCTATTTTTAGCAAAGTCATGCTAAAATTCATGGAAAATTTCAGCATGACCTTTGCTGAAAATAGGACATATGGAGTACCCGAATTTGCCGGAACGGAAGTTAATCGACATTCCGGCAAACTCAAGGGCCTCTCGGGTGGACAAGGCAAAAAAGGCCTCCATCACAACATGGAAAATACATTGGCATGTGAAGAATTGATACATCTTCTTGACCATCTACTACAATTGATACATCCTATCAAGAATGGTACACATCACCATATATTGCAAAGATGTACTGGTCAGCAGCAATTTTAACAAGATGTACTGGACAGCAGCAAATTGAGCAAAAAAATGTACTAGACAACAGTATATACAGGGGGAGAGGAAGAGGGGTTGGTACCTTGGGAGAGGAGGGTGTGCTTGGCTCTGCCGCCGTGCCTGAGTAGCAAGCACCTACGCCCCTGCCTTGTTCCACTTGTATCCTGCAGATCGAGAGAGGATGAGATGAATCAGATCAGTTGCTCATGCTTTTTACAAATTGTAGCTACTGTTTTTTATACCTAAACAAAATTGTAGCTACTGTTTTTATACCTATACATTTTTGAAGCTAACCTGACTACCCTGGCTGTGTTGTTTTGTTCCATAGTTGCTTTTTGTGTGTAGATTACTACTGGAGTAGTATTGTAACTAAACGTGTTACCGTTTGAGTATTCCACGGATGTTATTTGGGTACTTCTGACTAGATTATAGATTTTTTAGAAACATCTCTATTGCTCTGCTCTTTCTAGAACTTCAACTTTGACGTAACTGAATTATAGCTGTAGCTATGTAACTAAATCTGTTATTTTAGAACACCATTGGTGTTAATTGGGTACTGTCTCCTCGAAAGTGCAGTCGACTTTAGATTTCGGTTGTATTGATTTTCTGAACAATTGGAGAAATGATTCATAGTAATGTTCACTTGCTACATGCATGTTGTGTTATAGACTTATAGTGAGAAGGTGGTAGTCCTATACTCTGCTCAAGTTCTTCTTTCTGGTGCTTGTTTGTCTGAGGATTATTGTGCTGGAGTATAGAGAGAAGGGATGTGTCGGTGATCCAAAGCATGGTGAGACTGGATTTGGATGTTACTCCATGTGACTACTAGTGGTTAAGGTTTGCCAGGAATTTACAGGCAGCAAAGTAACATGCTCCGTATGTATGCTGCTCTATGACTCATAAGCACAAGATGCTTCCTTTTCTTACCCATGTTGTGCCATTGCATCACCAGATTACCTCCCACTAAACTACATTTCTTCCACTAAGAAAATGAGAAAAGGGAAAAACTATACTGCATTTCTGCATGAGTTCTTGTCTATGTTTGATAGTACTTGCTCCACTTACTCACTCAGTGACCTTCTGCTATCCATAGTGGGAGACACAAAGTAACTTCCAAACAGTTCAGATCTACAGGGGAAGAAAAAATTAGCTTCCAAACAGTTCAGATCTTCAAGTATGAGTATGTGTGAAACTAACTATCACAAAGTCCAGCTTTTTCTCGGCGGACTCTGCTCACTCCTTTTCCCACAGCTCCTAATTTCTGAATCTGATGAGCTGTGATTTGCAGCTGCACGCGTGCTCTGCTCACACATGATTACAGGAGGATATTGAGAACACTCTGCATGCGCAGCTGCATAGAACAAGAGAGCAATGCCATGATTGGTGGCGAAAAGTGTCAAGCCAGCTTTGACATTGGCACTTCACACATTGTCCTATCTATAGATGAACCGGTGAAGAAGACAGTAGGGCTAACCTAACCTCAGGTTAGTTGGGAACCTTAGTGCCATCATTGGGGCTGTGTGTTTATTGTGCTGGAGTATAGAGAGAAGGGGATTATTGTGTTCGGTCTGGTCTATGAAGAGAGATGGGGATTATTGTTATTCACTTCAGTTTGGTTCAGTTAGAAATACCTGAACATTTTAGTGCCAATACTATTATTCCAGTACAGAACTAATTTGAGAATGACCAAATTTGTGGTCATACACTCTGCATTCTCAACATCAAGGTACTCCAATTCTAGGAGAACTAATTTGTGGCCATACAATTTTGGAGTTTCAGTTTCGTCAGACTATATATGAATTTAGTTCAACAAGTGTGTCAGTCCATCACAAAACATCACCAGAAGAATATATACCTTGACGCTGCCGCTAGTAATTCGATTTAATTTAATACATGGGATGTAGCCTTTCTCCTATGTTTTTCAGCTACGGAGAATAACAATTCTTCAAGCTCGGGAATTGAATTCAAAGAGGAAGGAGGAGGCCGGAGGGGGAGGGAGAGGTGGGGCAGTACCTGAGGAGGCGGAGGAGGCCGGAGGGGACAAGGAGGAGGTCGGAGCGGCGCGGCGGTGGCGCGGACGAGGAGGAGGGCGAGGATGAGGACGACGGGGCGGCGGCGTTGGGAGAGGAGAGGGGAAGGGGATCGAAGGCGACGTCGAGGGGCGAGGAGGAGGTCGGGGCAGCGGCGTCGGGAGAGGAGAGGGGAAGGGGCAGCGGCGTCGGGGCGTCGGGGCGGAGACGAGGACGACGGGGCGGCGTCGAGGCGGCGGGGCAGCGGCGTCGGGAGAGGAGAGGGGAAGGGGATCGAGGGCGAGGGCGAGGGAGAGAGAAGGGATAGGTTTGGGGCGGGGATAGGTTTGGGCGAGGGCACAATACTAATGGCGCACCACCCCTCGGTGCGCCATAAGTACATCCATACTAATGGCGCACCTCACCCTGGTGCGCCATTAGTATTTTTTTTATTTCTGCTCGAGCCAACAGGTTATCTTCCACCTGACCTGATCCACACCAAGTTCCCTCTACTAGCTCGACTGGTTAGCAGCCAGTTCTCACACCAGGAGGTCTTGGGTTCGATTCCCAGGCTCCACAATTTTTTTTATGCATTTAAAATGATGTTTGATATTTATTTGTGTTTAAATATGTTCAAACTTGTTTAAATCATAACAGTAATATTTTTTTATAAGACAGTAATAATTTTTTAAAAAATATCATCAAACAGTAATGCCGGTGGAGCGGGGGAGGGTGCGCGGGGTGCGGGGGGCCGGTGGACCGGGGGGTGCTCGGCGGCGAGGGGGACCGGATCTGGCGAGGTGGGATAGCTAGCGATCGAGATGGAGGGGGATCGAGATCAAGTGTCCATGAAATTTAAAAATATTCATGATAGTTCAAAAAGTTCCCATGAAATACAATCGAGAAATGAAGGCTACGATTTAAATACAATCGATCTTAGCTAGCTATCTGTTCACAATCTTCTTGCCCTTCTTTTTCGCAAATGGAGTTCTTCTGTGGAACGGACGTCCTTTAGGTAGGGTGGTCCTGCTTCTTCTTGTGGTGTATGCTGCTACTTCATCATCGTCGTCATGTTCGATTCTCGGGTCGCCGTACTTGTCGAAGTCTTGCTCATTGGCTACTCCATCCATTCCGATGATCTTCCTTTTGCCTCTCCTCACGACAACACGACTGGGCTTTGACGGGTCGGTAATGAAGAAGCATTGGTCCACTTGGGAAGCCAGTACCCATGGCTCATTTTTCGCGGTGACGTTTGCGCCTGCGGTCTTGGATTTGGCTTCGGGTATAACCATGGTGGTGAAATACCGGTCTTCTTTTAGGACGCTCTTGGCCCATCTGACACGGAACATCGGGACCTTCTCTCCAGCGTAGCTCAGCTCCCAGATCTCCTCGATCCTTCCATAGTATCTGTCCTTGTCGTTACCGGTGTAGGATTCCATCGTTACCCCGGAGTTCTGATAACCATCGCTCTTCATGTCCTTGGCCTCGGTGTAGAATGTGTAGCCGTTGATATCGTACGCCTCATAGGTCATCAGGTTGTGCTCGGCGCCCTGTGACAAGGCGAATATGAGTTGTTCTTCCGCGGAAGAATCCTCATGTAAAGGGTACGACAGAAGCTTCTGCTTGAACCAACGCGTGAAACATGAGTTGTGCTCTTTGAGTATATCTCCGTCCGTCCTCTGTTGGCCTCGGTCATTGTACGTCTTCTTAATAAAGGTTTTGTGCTCTACCACCCAAGGATCGACCACGTCTATGTGTTGTAGCGCGACTAGGTTTGCTCTTTCAAAGTCGGCGAGTCGACCCTCGAAGTCGACATGCATTTCGCGGCGACCCTCACGGTGACCCCATCCAGCGAGCCTGCCGAGGTGCCTGTTGACGGGCAGACCAACGGGGTTCTCGATGCCTAGATAATTCGTGCAGTAGGAGATGCACTCTTCGGTCAGAAAGCCCCTGGCTATGCTTCCCTCTGGACGTGACATGTTGCGAACGTATCCTTTGATGACACCATTCATCCTTTCGAACGGCATCATGCTGTGCAGGAACGTCGGCCCGAGTTGGATGATATCATCCACGATATGGACCAGCAGATGCACCATAACGTCGAAGAATGCGGGCGGGAAGTACATCTCAAGCTCGCATAGTATCACCACGATCTCTTCCTGTAGCCTTCTGAGTTGCCTCACGCCAACAGACTTCCGAGAGATGACGTCGAAAAAGTTGCATAGGCCAAATAGCGTTTCACGGACGTGCGCGTCCATGATCCCACGGATTGCAACTGGAAGTATCTGCGTCATCAGCACGTGACAGTCGTGAGACTTCATCCCGCTGAACTTCAGCTTCGCTAGGTCTAGGTATCTGCTTATCTTCCCCGCGTAACCGTAAGGAAGTTTTACTCCTACGAGGCAGGTGAAAAACTGCTCGATCTCCTCCTGACTTAGAGTGAAGCACGCGGGAGGGTAGTCATTTCCGGTCTTCTTGGCCCTTTTTGCCTTTGCGACGACTTTCCGTGTCCTGCTTCGCCTCATCATCATCATCATCATCATCATCATCATATATAGCGTGAAGCTCCTGCCTGATGCCCATTGATTTCAAGTCTGCCCTTGCTTTCGGCCCATCTTTGGTCCTCTCTGGCATGTTGAGCAGGGTACCAAGCAGACTCTCGCGCACGTTCTTCATGATATGCATGACATCAAGGCTGTGAGGCACACGGTGGATCTTCCAGTACGGCAAGTCCCAGAAAACAGACCTCATTTTCCATACCTTCAGCAGCAGCTCTGGCGCCTTTCGCTTCTTTCCCGGCTCTGGCGCCTTTTGCTTCTTTCCCGGCAGTGGGCAGTCTTTCCAAATTTTTCAACAGCTCGTCTATTTCCTCGCCGCTCCTCGTACGCGGGCGTCCTCGGGGTTCGGTTTCACCATCGAATAGATCCTTGCATTTTCTCCACGGGTCATCGTCGCGAAGCCACCTTCGATGTCCCATGAACATGGTTTTCGAAGACCCGGGATCTCTATCTAGCTGGCGATACGTTGTGTCATCCATGCACCTGACGCATCCAGAAAATCCGTGGACCACCTGCCCCGCGAGATATCCGTAACCGAGATAGTCGTGCACCGTCGTGAGCAGCGCGGCTCTCATAGGGAAATATTCTTTCTCTGCGGCATCCCACGTATTGGCTGGCGTTTTCCACAGCGTGTGAAGCTCCTCTTTCAGCAGCCCCAGATACAGATTGATGTCGTTCCCTGGTTGTTTCGGTCCTTCAATTAGCATACTCATGTGAATGTACTTCCTCTTCATGCACAACCAGGGGGGAAGGTTGTACATCCACACAAACATAGGCCAGGTGCTATGTGTGCTTCTCTGGCTGCCAAACGGATTGACTCCATCGGTGCTCGCGCCCAGCACGATGTTCCTTGGATCATTCCCAAATTCTAGGTCTTCAAAGTTCAACGCTTGCCACTGGCTCGCATCCTTAGGGTGACTCAGCATCTTGTCTTTTTTATCTATCTCCGGATCATTTGCGTCATCTTCTCGCTTCTTCTCCTCCCTATCCGCGTGCCAGCGCAGGAGCTTTGCTACCTTAGGGTCTGCGAAATACCGCTGCAGACGAGGAATGATCGGAAAGTACCACACCACTTTTCAAGGAGCTTTCTTCCTCTTCTTGTATCGAGTGACGCCGCACACCGGACATATGGTAGACTCCGCGTGCTCGTCCTGATAAATGATGCAATTGTTCATGCACACATGGTATTTCACGTGCGGTAAATCCAGAGGACACACGATTTTGTTCGCCTCCTCCAAACTGGTCGGGCACTTGTTCCCCTTGGGAAGACGTTCGTGCCAGAATGACATGTTCTCGTCGAAGCATGCGTCGGTCATTTTGTGTTTTACCTTCATCTCCAGAGCCATGAGCGTTACTTTCAGGCGGGTATCCTCGGGCCTGCATCCTTCATACAATGGAGTAACCGCGTCTAACTCAAGTTGATCCATCTTGGCTTTCTCTCGGGCGGCAGCTCTTGCGTTATCCGTCTGCTTGAGAAGCAGCTCTTGAATATGAGGGTCCTGCACCCAGCCCATCGATGGTCCAGCGTCGTCTGCTCCGCCGGCATCATCATCTTCATGATCATGCCCGTCGTCTGCTCCGGCATCTTCCTCATCATCATGTCCTGCATCTTCTACATGATGACTGTGTACAGCATCACCGTCGTGATCATCTCCTGGGGATTCTTCGTCTTCTCGCCCGCCCGAGCCGCGGTGGTTGTCTTGCTGCCCTTCCTCATTTCTTGCCCGGCCCCCATGGACGACTTCGTAGTCATCTTCATCACCTTGCCACCGATAGCCATCCATGAAACCACGCAAGAGCAGGTGGTCCTGCACCTGCCAGGATTCCGGGTCCGCAATAAGGCTCTTCAGCTTGCATCTTCGACACGGACATCTTATCTCCGTCTCGTTCTTTTGAAGCATCTCGGCCTTCGCGGACCTCAAAAACCTATTCACGATGCCTTCGGTCATCATGCGGACCATGGTCGCCTGCGGGGTAGAGCAAAACGATATTTTAGAACCAAGAAAAAATTTGGCATGACTTTCCCTAAAAATAGGACCAAAAAGAATGCTTAATGCCAAAATTCTCGCCGAAACGGAAATGAATCAACATTCCGGCAAAATATTGGCAACTATCGCATTTCAAATACCGGTACACCTCCAAACACAAACACATATGCAACACCACAAACATATGCAACACCACGAACATACATAGATCTAGCTAGGCCATAAAAAGTGCATGTGCACATTGTTGTAGGGAGAACAACATAAATATAGCTTCCCCCCTTACTTACCTATCAAAACAAGGTAATTTAACCACTTAAATTGAATGAATCTATGGTGGAAATGAGGTGAAAAAGAGGAGGCACCCGAGACAAGGAGGAGGTGGAGAGAATGAAGTGGGGAGAAAGTGAGTGTGGGTAGGAGAGGCTGTCCAAAATATCTTGTTGCTGCCCACTTACTAATGGCGCACCAACTCTGGATGCGCCATTAGTAATCCAGGTTACTAATGGCGCACCTTCTGGTGGTGCGCCATTAGTATGTTTGGACAGGCGCACTAGTTAAAAAAAACTTTTTATACTAATGGCGCACCCTGGGCCAGGTGCGCCATTAGTATGTTTGGACAGGCGCACTAGTTTAAAAAAAACTTTTTATACTAATGGCGCACCCTGGGCCAGGTGCGCCATTACTAGTTACAACTAGTAATGGCGCACTGTGTTTGGATGCGCCATTAGTATGTTTGGACAGGCGCACTAGTTTCAAAAATTAAATTTTTTGATACTAATGGCGCACTGCGTCTGGATGCGCCATTAGTATGTTTGGACATGCGCACTAGTTAAATTTATTTATTTTGATACTAATGGCGCACCCTGCGCCTGGTGCGCCATTAGTAGTTTCAACTCTAATGGCGTATCAGAAGGTGGTGCGCCATTAGTATATACTAATGGCGCACCGCTTGTGTGGTGCGCCATTAGTGTCAATCCCATCTATAGCCCTTTTTCTAGTAGTGTGGTGAAGGAAATATGCCCTAGAGGCAATAATAAAGTTGCTATTTATATTTCCTTATATCATGATAAATGTTTATTGTTCCTGCTAGAATTGTATTAACCGGAAACTTAGTACATGTGTGGATACATAGACAAACAAAGTGTCCCTAGTGTGCCTCTAATTGACTAGCTCGTTAATCAAAGATGGTTAAGTTTCCTAGCCATAGACATGTGTTGTCATTTGATGAACGGGATCACATCATTAGAGAATGATGTGATGGACAAGACCCATCTGTTAGCTTAGCATAATGATCGTTTAGTTTTTCTGCTATTGCTTTCTTCATGGCTTATACATGTTCCTCAGACTATGAGATTATGCAACTCCCGAATACCGGAGGAACACCTTGTATACTATCAAATGTCACAACATAACTGGGTGATTATAAAGATGCTCTACAGGTGTCTCCGATGGTGTTTGTTGAGTTGGCATAGATCGAGATTAGGATTTGTCACTCCGTGTATCGGAGAGGTATCTCTGGGCCCTCTCAGTAATGCACATCACTATGAGCCTTGCAAGCAATGTGACTAATGAGTTAGTCACGGGATGATGCATTACGGAATGACTAAAGAGACTTGTCGGTAACGAGATTGAAATAGGTATGAGGATACCGACGATTGAACCTTGGGCAAGTAACATACCGATGACAAAGGGAACTACGTATGTTGTTGTGCGGTTTGACCGATAAAGATCTTCGTAGAATATGTAGGACCAATATGAGCATCTAGGTTCCGCTATTGGTTATTGACCGGAGATGTGTCTCGGTCATGTCTACATAGTTCTCGAACCCGTAGGGTCCCCACGCTTAACGTTCGATGACGATTTGTATTATGAGTTTTGTGTTTTGATGAACCAAAGTTTGTTCGGAGTCCCGGATGAGACCACGGACATGACGAGGAGTCTCGAAATGGTGGAGAGGTAAAGATTCATATATTGGAAGGTTGCTTTCGGACATCGGAATGGTTCCGAGTGATTCAGGCATTTATTCGGAGTACTGGGAGGTTACCGGAACCCTCCGGGGGAAGATAGGGCCTACATGGGCCATAGGGAAGAGGGGAGGCAGCCCACAAGGGGCAGCCACGCCCCTTTCCTATAGGGAGTCCTAATTGGACTAGGGAAGGGGGGCGCCCGCCTTTCCTTCTCCCTCTCTCTCCCTTCCCCTTTTCCTCTCCGGTGGAAGGAAGGAGGGGGGGCGAATCCTACTTGGACTAGGAGTCCAAGTAGGACTCCCCCTTGGCGCGCCCCCTCTAGGGCCGGCCTCCTCCTCCCCCCTTTATATACGTGGGAGGGGGGCACCCCAAAGACACACCAAGTCTTCTCTTAGCCGTGTGCGGTGCCCCCCTCCACAGTTACACACCTCGGTCATATCGTCGTAATGCTTAGGCGAAGCCCTGCACCGGTAACTTCATCAACACCATTGCCACGCCGTCGTGCTGACGGAACTCTCCCTCAGCCTCAACTAGATCAAGAGTTTGAGGGACATCACCGAGCTGAACGTGTGCAGATCGCGGAGGTGTCGTACGTTCGGTACTTGGATCGATTGGATTGCGAAGACGTTCGACTACATCAACTGCGTTACTAAACGCTTCCGCTTTCGGTCTATGAGGGTACGTGGACACACTCTCCCCGCTCGTTGCTATGCATCTCCTAGATGGATCTTGCATGATCATGGGTAATTTTTTTGAAATACTACGTTCCCCAACAGTGGCATCAGAGTCAGGTCTATGCGTAGATGTTATATGCACGATTAGAACACAATGAGTTGTGGGGGATAATAGTCATACTGCTTACCAGCAACGTCTTACTTTGATTCGGCGGTATTGTTGGATGAAGCGGCCCGGACCGACATTACATGACTGCATTCATGAGACTAGTTCTACCGACGTGCTTCGCACACAGGTGGCTAGCGGGTGTCTGTTTCTCCAACTTTAGTTGAATCGAGTTTGACTACGCCTGGTCCTTCTTGAAGGTTAAAACAGCACACTTGACAAAAAATCATTGTGGTTTTTGATGCATAGGTAAGAACGGTTCTTTCTAGAAGCCCGTAGCATCCACGTAAAACTTGCAACAACAAAGTAGAGGACGTCTAACTTGTTTTTGCAGGGCTTGTTGTGATGTGATATGGTCAAGACGTGATGATATATAAATTGTTGTATGAGATGATCATGTTTTGTAACAGTTATTGGCAACTTGCAGGAGCCATATGGTTGTCGCTTTATTATATGAAATGCAATCGCCATGTAATTGCTTTACTTTATCACTAAGCGATAGCAATAGTCATAGAAGCAATAGTTGGCGATACGACAACGATGCTATGGTGGAGATGAAGGTGTCAAGCCGGTGACGATGATGATCATGACGGTGCTTTGGAGATGGGGATCAAAGGCACAAGATGATGATGGCCATATCATATCACTTATTTGATTGCATGTGATGTTTATCCTTTATGCATCTTATTTTGCTTAGTATGGCGGTAGCATTATAAGATGATCTCTCACTAAATTTCAAGGTATAAGTGTTCTCCCTGAGTATGCACCGTTGCTACAGTTCGTCATGCCGAGGCACCACGTGATGATCGGGTGTGATAAGCTCTACATTCACATACAACGGGTGCAAGTCAGTTTTGCACACGCAGAATACTTGGGTTAAACTTGACGAGCCTAGCATATGCAGATATGGCCTCGGAACACTAAGACCGAAAGGTCGAGCGTGAATCATATAGTAGATATGATCAACATAGTGATGTTCACCATTGAAAACTACTCCATCTCACGTGATGATCGGACATGGTTTAGTTGATATGGATCACGTGGCCACTTAGATGATTAGAGGGATGTCTATCTAAGTGGGAGTTCTTAAGTAATATGATTAATTGAACTTTAATTTATCATGAACTTAGTCATGATAGTATTTGCATATCTATGTTGTAGATCAATAGCTTGTGATGTAGCTCCCCGTTTATTTTTTGATATGTTCCTAGAGAAAAATAAGTTGAAAGATGATAGTAGCAATGATGCGGACTGGATCCGTGATCTGAGGATTATCCTCGTTGCTGCACAGAAGAATTATGTCCCTGATGCACCGCTAGGTGACAGACCTATTGCAGGAGCAGATGCAGACGTTATGAACGTTTGACAAAGCTCGGTATGATGACTACTTGATAGTTTAGTGCACCATGCTTTACAGCTTAGACCCGGGACTTCAAAAATGTTTTGAACGCCACGGAGCATATGAGATGTTCCAAGAGTTGAAATTGGTATTTCAAACTCATGCCCATGTCTAGAGGTATGAGTCCTCTGACAAGTACTTTGCCTACATGATGGAGGAGAATAGCTCAGCTAGTGAGCATGTGCTCAGATTGTCTGGGTACTACAATCGCTTGAATCCAGTGGGAGTTAATCTTCCAGATAAGATAGTGATTGACAGAGTTCTCTAGTCACTATCACCAAGTTACTAGAACTTCGTGATGAACTATAATATGCAAGGGATATGACAAAAATGATTCCCCGAGCTCTTCGCGATGCTGAAATCGACGAAGGTAGAAATCAAGAAAAGCATCAAGTGTTGATGGTTGACAATACCACTAGTTTCAAGTAAAAGGGAAAGGGAAAGAAATGGAACTTCAAGAAGAATGACAAGCTAGTTGCCACTCCCATGAAGAAGCCCAAAGCTAGACCCAAGCCTGAAACTGAGTGCTTCTACTGCAAAGGAAATGGTCACTGGAAGCGGAACTGCCCCAAATACTTGGCGGATAAGAAGGATGGAAAAGTGAACAAAAGTATATATGATATACATGTTGATGTGTACTTTACTAGTATTCATAGTAGCCCCTGGGTATTTGATACTGGTTCAGTTGCTATGATTAGTAACTCGAAATAGGAGTTATAAACTGAACAGAGACTAGTTGAGGGCAAGGTGATGATGTGTGTTGGAAGTGATTCCAAGGTTGATAAGATCACCATCGCACACTCCCTTTACCTTCGGGATTAGTGTTGAACCTAAAATAAATGTCATTTGGTGTTTGCGTTGAGCATAATATGATTGGATCATGTTTATTGCAACATAATTATTCATTTAAGTCAAAGAATAATTGTTGTTCTATTTACATGAATAAAACCTTCTATGGTCATACACCCAAGGAGAATGGTTTATTGAATCTCGATTGTGGTGATACACATACTCATAATATTGAAGCCAAAAGATGCAAGGTTAATAATGATAGTGCAACTTATTTGTGGCACTGCCGTTTAGGTCATATTGGTGTAAAGCGCATGAAGAAACTCCATGCTAGTGGGCTTTTGGAATCACTTGATTATGAATCACTTGATGCTTGCGAACCATGCCTCATGGCCTAGATGACTAAGACTCCGTTCTCCGGAACAATGGAGCGAGCCACTGACTTATTGGAAATAATACATACCGATGTATGCGGTCGGATGTGTGTTGAGGCTCGCGGCGGGTATCATTATTCACTGACCTTCACAGATGATTTGAGCAGATATGGGTATATCTACTTAATGAAACATAAGTCTGAAACATTTGAAAAGTTCAAAGAATTTCAGAGTGAAGTGGAAAATCATCAGAACAAGAAAATAAAGTTTCTACTATCTGATCACGGAGGCGAATATTTGAGTTACGAGTTTGGTCTTCATTTGAAACAATGTGGAATAGTTTCACAACTCATGCCACCTGGAACACCACAGCGTAATGGTGTGTCCGAACATCGTAACCGTACTTTATTAGATATGGTGCGATATATGATGTCTCTTACCGATTTACCACTATCGTTTTGGGGTTATGCATTAGAGACAGCTGCATTCACATTAAATAGGGCACCATCTAAATCCGTTGAGATGACACCATATGAACTTTGGTTTAGCAAGAAACCTAAGCTGTCATTTCTTAAAGTTTGGGGATGCGATGCTTTGTGAAAAAGCTTCAACCTGATGAGCTCGAACCCAAATCGGAGAAATGTGTCTTCATAGGATACCCAAAAGAAACTGTTGGGTACACCTTCTATCACATATCCTAAGGCAAGATATTCGTTGCAAAGAATAGATCCTTTATAGAGATGGAGTTTCTCTCGAAAGAAGTGAGATGGAGGAAAGTAGAACTTGATGAGGTAATTGTACCTTCTCTAGAACTGGAAAGTAGTCCATCACAGAAATTAGTTCAAGTGATTCCTACACCAGTGAGGAAGCTAATTATGATGATCATGAAACTTCGGATCAAGTTACTACTGAACCTCGTAGGTCAACCAGAATAAGATCCGCACGAGAGTGGTACGGTAATCCTGTTCTGGAAGTCATGTTACTTTACCATGACGAACCTACTAACTATGAGGAAGCGATGATGAGCCCAGATTCCGCGAAATGGCTTGAGGCCATGAAATCTGAGATGGGATCCATGTATGAGAACAAAGTATGGACTTTGGTTGACTTGCCCGATGATCGGCAAGCCATAGAGAATAAATGGATCTTCAAGAAGAAGACTGACACTGACGGTAATGTTACTGTCTACAAAGCTCGACTTGTTGCGAAAGTTTTTGACAAGTTCAAGGAGTTGAATACGATGAGACTTTCTCACCCGTAGCGATGCTTAAGTCTATCCGAATCATGTTAGAAATTGCCGCATTTTATGATTATGAAATTTGGCAAATGGATGTCAAAACTGCATTCCTGAATGGATATCTTATTGAAGAGTTGTATATGATGCAACCAGAAGGTTTTGTCGATCCAAAAGGTGCTAACAAAGTGTGCAAGCTCCAGTGATCCATTTATGGACTGGTGCAAGCCTCTCGGAGTTGGAATATACACTTTCATAGTGTGATCAAAGCATATGGTTTTATATAGACTTTTGGAGAAGCCTGCATTTACAAGAAAGTGAGTGGGACACTGGTGCACGTCGGTCCTAAACAAACGATTTTTTACCCCTTTGTACGACGGCATTTGGAACCGTCGCCAAGTGAGCGTGTGCGATAGGGTGTCCTTCCCATACGACCCAGAAATCATCGGGGATAGGCCCTCCTGGGACCCAGGCTGGGGTCGTGTGCGAACGGGCGAGGCATCAAAACCCAATCATTTCCGTAGGTATGTACATCCCACACGGTGAATCCCAGAAAATCATTTCCGTAGGTATGTACATCCCACACGGTTGTCGGTGGAAACGACACCTATGGAATCACTGGGATCTACGGTTGGCGGGCACGGGGTTGTGCAAAGAGTAGGTCTAGGAGCCAGCACACAGGTCGTTTACCCAGGTTCGGGCCGTGAAGATGTGTGAAACCCTAGTCCTGCTTTGGTGTATCTTTGAGTGTTCTTGAGCTCTCGAACTAGCTACGGTGCATGCGTAGTCCAAAAGATCTGAATCCCACTCCTGTACGCCTCGGGCCTCCTTTTATAGTCAAAAGGGGTCACCACAGTGGCACACAGGAGGTGGAAATGTATACAGTGTACAAGCTTATCCCCTGTCATTACGGGACAAGGCGCATTAAATGCGCTTCTTAGGTGTCCCGTTGCTTTAGTGGGGACGGCAACGAGGCCCGTCCCGTCCGTCGCCGCCCCGTCTTGCTCTGACACACGTCCAGGCCAACGAGGCATGTAGGGCCACGCAGGCTGGCAGGCTGCTGAGATGGCGTGGTGGTAGGGTCTTCACGAAGATCTGCATGCCACCACGTAGGTGTCTGCTGAGTTGGCCTGGAAGCCGCACGTCGCCATGCAGGTGCCTGCCCAGCTGGTTGGGTTGGCAGCTGTAGGGGAACGGCGGTGGAGTCTTGGCAGACGCGGGCCTGGCTGCGGCCCCGCAGGTGTCCTTGGCAAGGGCCTTGCCGGGGCCCTGACAAGTGGTCTTGCCGTGGCATCGCGGTTGTCCCCGACAAGGATCTTGCCGGGGGTCTCGTGGATTTCATCGGCAGGGATCTCGCCGAGGATCGTCGTCTTCTGGTCCTCATATGATCTTGTGTGTTTATCATCTTGACAAAGATCTGCATGCCACCATGGAGGTGCCTCCTGAGCCTTGGTTCCAATGTGGTTGTTGGCGTCTGGAACCCTTGGGCTCAAGGGTGGCGCACCCTGCTGGCGTTGGGCAAGCTGCCCCGGCAAGGGTCTTGCCGGGGGAGTCCACCTCGCCCTCTTGCTCTTTGTGTCTCTGGTCTTGGCGTTGCTTTGCCCGTCTTGTGCCTTCCTCTGCCCTGCTTAGTGTGGCCGCGGGCGCGGTTCTGACTGCCCGTGCACAAGTAGAGGGGTACAAAAAGGGCCCCTACTTTTGTACACCGACAGGAGCCCCCGGGCCTAAGCGCAACGCGTTGTTGGGCCAGACCCAGAACGGTGCGCGGCCAGGTGGGGCGGAATTTTACCGTGGTAATTCCTTTGCCCGTCACGCTTCCCCACGACCCGCGTTGAACGCATGACGTGGGGGTCGTGCATGGGGCAGTTGCTGCTCTCATGCGTCACATCGCAGTAAATGGTAACGAGGCGGCCCGCGCCTTCCCCATAAAAAGGAGAAACCGTAGGCGCGACGCCCATTTACCCTCCGTGCCTTCTCCAATCCCGGAACCTCCGTCCTTCCCTTCTTCCTTCTCAAGCTCTCACTTTCACTCGCCGTCGCCGCGCCCTTGTTGTCCCTCACCCCTCGTCTCCCTCAGCCGCCATGGCACCCAAAACCAGCAAAGGCAAGGGAGTGGCCAAGGACGCCGGGGGGAGGGAGGCGCCGGAGAGCGAGTTGGCGGTGCGGCGGATGCAGCTCACCTACTTTCCTTCGACGGTTGACGCGGTCCACCTCCAGGACTACTTCAAGCCCCTGTGGGGATGCAAGACGAAGGGGCACCCTGCCACGCGCATCATCCCCGCCGGTTTCGTCGAGGCCGGCCCGAATCGGTACCCCTTCTTCATTGATTACTTTTCGTGCGGGCTCTGCCCCCCTTTCTCCGATTTCTTCAACGACGTCATGCACACCTATGGCTTCCACCTTCTGGATTTCACTCCAAATGCCGTGGCGTGCATGGCCTTTTTCGCCCTTCTCTGCGAGGGCTTCACCGGAGTGCATCCCAGCACGGCGCTCTTTCGCCACTACTTTTATCCTCGGATCCAAAAGGGGGGCGCCATTTCCGGTTGTGTCGCCTGGATTCCAAGGAGCCAGGAGAAGGGGATATATCCGTAGAGCGCCCAAAAGGAGAGGTGGGAGGAGTGGCGGGGCCGGTGGTGCCGGGTTGAGGAGGACCCACAAGAATTTTGCCGGGTCCGCCAGGCGCCGCCGGTTCGTAGAGATGATTGGGGCGAGTTCGACGCCAAGGATGAGAAGATCACGATCGCCACCACCAGGATCCATCGCCTCACTGTGGCCGGGCTCACCCTTGAGATGATTGGGCGGATTTCATCCGCCGCCGAATCGCTCCACTGCATAACAAGGGGAGGCCGGCCTGGCTTTTCAGGAACGCGGCTGACATCATGGGGCTTCGCCCTGGCTTGAACCACAACTTCATGGTGATGAGGCATGCCCACCTTTGCCAGAGGCTTTTTCAGCTCGACGTGTACCATGACGGCAGGGCCGAGAGGTCCGGCAAGGCCGTGAAGGCCGACAAGGTCGTCAAGGGGCCCTTATTTGGGCTGCTTGCGGGAGAGGTCCCGCTAAGCAACAACTCTCGCTAGGCCGACATCATCGCTATGATGCCGGACTTCAACGCGCACGGCCTTGACCCAAGTTGGGCCGAGCCAGAGGCAGAGCAGGTGCAGGAGTTCTTCGACAAGCTGTCGGAGAAGTATGTCCATGCCGAGCCATTGCTCATCCAGGACACCAGCCAAGCGGAGCTGGACTACATCGCCGCCAGGGCGGCGGAGGCAGAGCTCGCCAAGGAGGCTGGCAGCGCCGGCCACGTGGAGGACGAGGCCGAGGTTGCCGCGGAGGAGAAGGATCTTGTCGGGTGGGCGGAGTCCGCTGGGGAGGCCAGCAGCACCGACACCGGGGCCTCTCTCATTGAAGACATGGTTGACGAGTCGACCGAGGAGGAGGCCGAAGCTGACGATCCTCCGGCCTTGGAGAGAAGGCGTGTCCTGCGGCGGGCCACCTCTGGCCAGCCGGTCTGGCCCGGCAGGACCGAGCAGCGGCAAGAGATCCAGGGGGAGTCCGTGCGCCTGACGAGGGCCGCAACAGCGAAGAAGGTGGTGAAGGCTGCGGTGGCGAAGAGGAAAGCGACTGCCTCTTCTTCGTCCAAGAGTCCTCGGACTCCACCCGCTTCCCCTCCTCCCGCGGATGTCGACTCGGAGGTCGTCTTCGACCTTGGGTCTCACAGCCCAAGGAGGAAGAGGAAGGCAGCAGAAGAGGAGGCGAAGGATGACTAAGTATCTTGTCTTTTGTCATCTCCGTCCCCTCGGACCGTGCCGCTTTTCTTGACTTGTGTTCATCTTTGCAGGGAGGGGGAGATGCTGACCCAGAGTGTGCCGAAGAGAGCCAAGGCCTCGATGGGAGGCCAGCCCTCGGCGGGCACCTCGAGTATGCCACTGGTGGTGGAGAGCAGCCCGGATAGCAGCCCCCGGCGCAGCCCCTAGCGTGCGTTCACCACTCGCTCCCTATCAACGTGTGTTGGGGTATGATCTCTTGGCGCTGATCTTGCCGTGGTTGCAGGAGAAGGACGACAGCAGGAGGAGCCACTGAGGGCCACCCCCAACACACCGCCCCCATCAACCACGCCGCCCCGAGGGGCGTCCCCGTCAAGGGCGCCAAGCACCGAACCCATGCACACGAAGGAGGAGGATGAGGAGAACCCGGGCACCGGCGGCTCCGTCCCGACACCGAATGTTGGTGGGGAGGGGGACACTTCTTCCTAGCCTGGCACGGGTGAGCTGTTTGCCTTCTGTCCCTGTTCGTTCTTCTTTTGAACTTTGGTCTTGGCTTTGCCTCATCCTCCTTCTTGGCATCTAGGCGCTCCCTTGGCGGACCAAGAGAATATCGGCACTGTCATCGAGGAGGTCACCAGGGATGCTGAGGCCGAGGCGAACAAGATCTTCGCCGAGGAGGCCGCCGATGAGGACGCCACCAAGGAGCCTGCCGGGAAGGCCGGCGAGGCCACTGCCGAGGAGGCCAGCAAGGGCGCTGCCGAGGAGGGGGCAGTCAACGACCAACCTTCCTCCTCTGTCGCCTCCGCTCGGGCAAATACCCGAAGGTGAGTGATGAATTGTTCGTCCACCTCCCAGGGGCAGCGGGCACCAGGGCGCCCACCGAGGGGGAGGTGTTTGATGATGAGGTGCTCGCCGCCGCCGGGCTTGAGGTTGTCGACGAACCGAGTGCTGGCGGCGACAGTTCCCAGGAGGAGCAGCTCCTCCGAGGCATGAGCGCCAACTTCCAGAAGCTCCAAGCGCTCCACCGTGCCCGTCTGGACAAGGCAAAGTCCAGGATGGCGGCGGAGGATAAGGCGGAGGCGGACCTCGAGGGGCGCGTCGCCGAGACGCGGGCTTGGTTCCGCCAAGCTGCTACCTCTTGCGCACTGCGTTGGTTTTCCCTTGAAGAGGAAAGGGTGATGCAGCAAAGTAGCGTAAGTATTTCCCTTAGTTTTTGAGAACCAAGGTATCAATCCAGTAGGAGACCACACACGAGTCCCTCGCACCTACACAAACAAATAAATCCTTGCAACCAACGCAATAAAGGGGTTGTCAATCCCTTCACGGTCATTTACGAGAGTGAGATCTGATAAATATGATAAGATAATATTTTTGGTATTTTTATGATAAAGATGCAAAGTAAAATAAAAGGCAATAAAAATAGCTAAGTGTTGGAAGATTAATATGATGGAAAATATACCCGGGGGGCATAGGTTTCACTAGAGGCTTCTCTCGAGAGCATAAGTATTACGATGGGTGAACAAATTACTGTTGAGCAATTGACAGAATTGAGCATAGTTATGAGAATATCTAGGTATGATCATGTATATAGGCATCACGTCCGAGACAAGTAGACCGACTCCTGCCTGCATCTACTACTATTACTCCACACATCGACCGCTATCCAGCATGCATTTAGAGTATTAAGTTCATAAGAACAGAGTAACGCTTTAAGTAAGATGACATGATGTAGAGGGATAAACTCATGCAATATGATATCAAACCCATCTTGTTATCCTCGATGGCAACAATACAATACGTGCCTTGCTTCCCCTACTGTCACTGGGAAAGGACACCGCAAGATTGAACCCAAAGCTAAGCACTTCTCCCATTGAAAGAAAGATCAATCTAGTAGGCCAAACCAAACTGATAATTCGAAGAGACTTGCAAAGATAACCAATCATACATAAAAGAATTCAGAGAAGATTCAAATATTGTTCATAGATAAACTTGATCATAAACCCACAATTCATCAGTCTCAACAAACACACCGCAAAAGAAGATTACATCGAATAGATCTCCACAAGAGAGGGGGAGAACATCGTATTGAGATCCAAAAAGAGAGAAGAAGCCATCTAGCTAATAACTATGGACCCGAAGGTCTGAGGTAAACTACTCACACATCCTCGGAGAGGCTATGGTGTTGATGTAGAAGCCCTCCATGATCGATGCACCCTCCGGCGGAGCTCCAGAAAAGGCCCCAAGATGGGATCTCACGGGTACAGAAGGTTGCGGTGGTGGAATTAGGTTTTTGGCTCCGTATCTGGTAGTTTGGGGGTACGTAGGTATATATAGGAGGAAGAAGTACGTCGGTGGAGCAACATGGGGCCCACGAGGGTGGAGGGAACGCCTAGGGGGGTAGGCGCGCCCCCTACCTCGTGCCCTCCTGGTTGATGTCTTGACGTAGGGTCCAAGTCCTCTGGATCATGTTCGTTCCGAAAATCACGTTCCCGAAGGTTTCATTCCGTTTGGACTTCGTTTGATATTCTTTTTCTGCGAAACTCTGAAATAGGCAAAAAAATAGCAATTCTGGGCTGGGCCTCCGGTTAATAGGTTAGTCCCAAAATAATATAAAACTGCATAATAAAGCCCATTAATGTCCAAAACAGAATATAATATAGCATGGAACAATAAAAAATTATAGATACGTTGGAGACGTATCAAGCATCCCCAAGCTTAATTCCTGCTCGTCCTAGAGTAGGTAAATGATAAAAGCAGAATTTTTGATGTGGAATGCTACTTGGCATAAATTTCAATGTAATTCTCTTAATTGTGGTATGAATATTCAGATCGGAAAGATTCAAGACAAAAGTTTAATATTGACATAAAAATAATAATACTTCAAGCATACTAACTAAGCAATTATCTCTTCTCAAAATAACATGGCCAAAGAAAGTTATCCCTACAAAATCATATAGTCTGGCTATGCTCTATCTTCACCACGAAAATATTTAAATCATGCACAACCCCGATGACAAGCCAAGCAATTGTTTCATACTTTTAGTGTTCTCAAACTTTTTCAATCTTCACGCAATACATGAGCGTGAGCCATGGACATCGCACTATATGTGGAATAGAATGGTGGTTGTGGAGAAGACAAAAAAGGGAGAAGATAGTCTCACATCAACTAGGCATATCAACGGCTATGGAGATGCCCATTAATAGATATCAATGTGAGTGAGTAGGGATTTCCATGCAACGGATGCACTTAGAGCTATAAGTATATGCAAGCTCAACAAAAGGAACTAAGTGGGTGTGCATCCAACTCGCTTGCTCACGAAGACCTAGGGCATTTTGAGGAAGCCTATCATTGGAATATACAAGCCAAGTTCTATAATGAAAAATTTCCCACTAGTATATGAAAGTGATATCATAGGAGACTTTCTATCATGAAGATCATGGTGCTACTTTGAAGCACAAGTGTGGTAAAAGGATAGTAACATTGTCCCTTCTCTCTTTTTCTCTCATTTTTTATTTGGGCCTTTTCTTCTCCTTTTTTATGGCCTGTTTTTTTCGTCCGGAGTCTCATCCCGACTTGTGGGGGAATCATACTCTCCATCATCCTTTCCTCACTTGGGACAATGCTCTAAAAAATGATGATCATCACACTTTTATTTACTTACAACTCAACAATTACAACTCAATACGTAGAACAAAATATGACTCTATGTGAATTCCTCCGGCGGTGTACCGGGATATGCAATGAATCAAGAGTGACATGTATGAAAGAATTATGAACGGTGGCTTTGCCACAAATACGATGTCAACTACATGATCATGCGAAGCAATATGACAATGATGGAGCGTGTCATAATAAACGAAACAGTGGTAAGTTGCATGGAAATATATCTCGGAATGGCTATGGAAATGCCATGATAGGTAGGTATGGTGGCTGTTTTGATGAAGGTATATGGTGGGTGTATGATATCGGCGAAACGTGCGCGGTATTAGAGAGGCTAGCAATGGTGGAAGGAGGAAAAGTGCGTATAATCCATGAACTCAGCATTAGTCATAAAGACCTCATATACTTATTGCAAAAATCTACAAGTTATCAAAGCAAAGTATTACGCGCATGCTCCTAGGGGGATAGATTGGTAGGAAAATGTTGGGGAACGTAGTAATTTCAAAATTTTCCTACGAACACGCAAGATCATGGTGATGCATAGCAACGAGAGGGGAGAGTGTTGTCCACGTACCCTCGTAGACCGAAAGCAGAAGTGTTAACATAACGCGGTTGATGTAGTCGTACGTCTTCACGATCCGACCGATCAACTACTGAACGTACGACACCTCCGAGTTCAGCACACGTTCAGCTCGATGACGTCCCTCGAACTCCGATCCAGCCGAGTGTTGAGGGAGAGTTTCGTCAGCATGACGGCGTGGTGACGATGATGATGTTCTACCGACGCAGGGCTTCGCCTAAGCACCGCTATGATATTATCGAGGTGTAATATGGTGGAGGGGGGCACCGCACACGGCTAAGAGATCAATAGATCAATTGTTGTGTCCATGGGGTGCCCCCTGCCCCCGTATATAAAGGAGCAAGGGGGAGGCCGTCCGGTCCTTGTTGGCGCGCCAGGAGGAGGAGTCCTCCTCCTAGTAGGAGTAGGACTCCCCTCTTTCCTACTCCTACTAGGAGTGGGAAAGGAAGGGGGAGAGGGACAAGGAAAGGGGGGCACCGCCCCCCCTCTCCTAGTCCAATTCGGACCAGAGGGGGAGGGGGCGCGCGGCCCCTCCTGGCTGCCCCTCTCTCTCTCCACTAAGGCCCATAAGGCCCATTACTTCTCCCGGGGGGGTTCCGGTAACCCTCCGGCACTCCGATTTTCTCCGAAATCACCCAGAACATTTCCGGTGTCCGAATATAGTCGTCCAATATATCAATCTTTATGTCTCGACCATTTCGAGACTCCTCGTCATGTCCGTGATCACATCCGGGACTCCGAAAAACCTTCCGTACATCAAAACATATAAACTCATAATATAACTGTCATCGTAACGTTAAGCATGCGGACCCTACGGGTTCGAGAACTATGTAGACATGACCGAGACACGTCTCCGGTCAATAACCAATAGCGGAACCTGGATGCTCATATTGGCTCCCACATATTCTACGAAGATCTTTATCAGTCAGACCGCATAACAACATACGTTGTTCCCTTTGTCATCGGTATGTTACTTGCCCGAGATTCGATCGTCGGTATTTTAATACCTAGTTCAATCTTGTTACCGGCAAGTCTCTTTACTCGTTCCGTAATACATCATCTCACAACAAACTCATTATTTGCAATGCTTGCAAGGCTTAAGTGATGTGCATTACCGAGAGGGCCCAGAGATACCTCTCCCACAATCGGAGTGACAAATCCTAATCTTGAAATACGCCAACCCAACAAGTACCTTTGGAGACACCTGTAGAGCACCTTTATAATCACCCAGTTACGTTGTGACAGTTAGTAGCACACAAAGTGTTCCTCCGGTAAACGGGAGTTGCATAATCTCATAGTCATATGAACATGTATAAGTCATGAAGAAAGCAATAGCAACATACTAAACGATCAAGTGCTAAGCTAACGGAATGGGTCAAGTCAATCACATCATTCTCCTAATAATGTGATCCCGTTAATCAAATGACAACTCATGTCTATGGCTAGGAAACATAACCATCTTTGATCAACGAGCTAGTCAAGTAGAGGCATACTAGTGACACTCTATTTGTCTATGTATTCACACAGGTATTATGTTTCCGGTTAATACAATTCTAGCATGAATAATAAACATTTATCATGAAATAAGGAAATAAATAATAACTTTATTATTGCCTCTAGGGCATATTTCCTTCAGTCTCCCACTTGCACTAGAGTCAATAATCTAGATTACACAGTAATGATTCTTACACCCATGGAGCCTTGGTGCTGATCATGTTTTGCTCGTGGAAGAGGCTTAGTCAACGGGTCTGCAACATTCAGATCCGTATGTATCTTGCAAATTTCTATGTCTCCCACCTGGACTAAATCCCGGATGGAATTGAAGCGTCTTTTGATGTGCTTGGTTCTCTTGTGAAATCTGGATTCCTTTGCTAAGGCAATTGCACCAGTATTGTCACAAAAGATTTTCATTGGACCCGATGCACTAGGTATGACACCTTGATCGGATATGAACTCCTTCATCCAGACTCCTTCATTTGCTACTTCCGAAGCAGCTATGTACTCCGCTTCACACGTAGATCCCGCCACGACGCTTTGTTTAGAACTGCACCAACTGACAGCTCCACCGTTCAATGTAAACACGTATCCGGTTTGCGATTTAGAATCGTCCGGATCAGTGTCAAAGCTTGCATCGACGTAACCATTTACGATGAGCTCTTTGTCACCTCCATAAACGAGAAACATATCCTTAGTCCTTTTCAGGTATTTCAGGATGTTCTTGACCGCTGTCTAGTGATCCACTCCTGGATTACTTTGGTACCTTCCTGCTAGACTTATAGGAAGGCATACATCAGGTCTGGTACACAGCATTGCATACATGATAGAGCCTATGGCTGAAGCATAGGGAACATCTTCTCTCTATCTTCTGCAGTGGTCGGCATTGAGTCTTACTCAATTTCACACCTTGTAACACAGGCAAGAACCCTTTCTTTGCTTGATCCATTTTGAACTTTTTCAAAACTTTGTCAAGGTATGTGCTTTGTGAAAGTCCAATTAAGCGTCTTGATCTATCTCTATAAATCTTGATGCCCAATATATACGCAGCTTCACCGAGGTCTTTCATTGAAAAACTCTTATTCAAGTATCCCTTTATGCTATCCAGAAATTCTATATCATTTCCAATCAGCAATATGTCATCCACATATAATATCAGAAATGCTACAGAGCTCCCACTCACTTTCTTGTAAATACAGGCTTCTCCAAAAGTCTGTATAAAACCAAATGCTTTGATTACACTATCAAAGCGTTTATTCCAACTCCGAGAGGCTTGCACCAGTCCATAAATGGATCGCTGGAGCTTGCACACTATGTTAGCTTCCTTTGGATCGACAAAACCTTCCGGTTGCATCATATACAACTCTTCTTCCAGAAATCCATTCAGGAATGCAGTTTTGACATCCATTTGCCAAATTTCATAATCATAAAATGCGGCAATTGCTAACATGATTCGGACAGACTTAAGCATCGCTACGGGTGAGAAGGTCTCATCGTAGTCAATCCCTTTAACTTGTCGAAAACCTTTCGCAACAAGTCGAGCTTTATAGACAGTAACATTACCGTCAGCGTCAGTCTTCTTCTTGAAGATCCATTTATTTTCAATGGCTTGCCGATCATCGGGCAAGTCAACCAAAGTCCATACTTTGTTCTCATACATGGATCCCATCTCGGATTTCATGGCCTCAAGCCATTTTGCGGAATCTGGGCTCACCATCGCTTCTTCATAGTTCGTAGGTTCGTCATGGTCTAGTAACATAACCTCCAGAACAGGATTACCGTACCACTCTGGTGCGGATCTTACTCTGGTTGATCTACGAGGTTCAGTAATAACTTGATCTGAAGTTTCATGATCATCATCATTAACTTCCTCACTAATTGGCGTAGGTGTCGCAGAAACTGGTTTCTGTGATGAACTACTTTCCAATAAGGGAGCAGGTACAGTTACCTCATCAAGTTCTACTTTCCTCCCACTCACTTCTTTCGAGAGAAACTCCTTCTCTAGAAAATTCCGAATTTAGCAACAAAAGTTTTGCCTTCGGATCTGTGATAGAAGGTGTACCCAATAGTCTCCTTTGGGTATCCTATGAAGACACATTTCTCCGATTTGGGTTCGAGCTTATCAGGTTGAAGTTTTTTCACATAAGCATCGCAGCCCCAAACTTTAAGAAACGACAACTTTGGTTTCTTGCTAAACCACAGTTCATAAGGCGTCGTCTCAACGGATTTTGATGGTGCCCTATTTAACGTGAATGCAGCCGTCTCTAAAGCATAACCCCAAAACGATAGCGGTAAATCAGTAAGAGACATCATAGATCGCACCATATCTAGTAAAGTACGATTACGACGTTCGGACACACCATTACGTTGTGGTGTTCCGGGTGGCGTGAGTTGCGAAACTATTCCGCATTGTTTCAAATGTAGACCAAACTCGTAACTCAAATATTCTCCTCCACGATCTGATCGTAGAAACTTTATTTTCTTGTTACGATGATTTTCAACTTCACTCTGAAATTCTTTGAACCTTTCAAATGTTCAGACTTATGTTTCATTAAGTAGATATACCCATATCTGCTCAAATCATCTGTAAAGGTGAGAAAATAACGATATCCGCCACGAGCCTCAATATTCATCGGACCACATACATCTGTATGTATGATTTCCAACAAATCTGTTGCTCTCTCCATAGTTCCGGAGAACGGTGTTTTAGTCATCTTGCCCATGAGGCACGGTTCGCAAGTACCAAGTGATTCATAATCAAGTGGTTCCAAAAGTCCATCAGTATGGAGTTTCTTCATGCGCTTTACACCGATATGACCTAAACGGCAGTGCCACAAATAAGTTGCACTATCATTATCAACTCTGCATCTTTTGGCTTCAATATTATGAATATGTGTATCACTACTATCGAGATTCAACAAAAATAGACCACTCTTCAAGGGTGCATGACCATAAAAGATATTACTCATATAAATAGAACAACCATTATTCTCTGATTTAAATGAATAACCGTCTCGCATCAAACAAGATCCAGATATAATGTTCATGCTTAACGCTGGCACCAAATAACAATTATTTAGGTCTAAAACTAATCCCGAAGGTAGATGTAGAGGTAGCGTGCCGACCGCGATCACATCGACTTTGGAACCATTTCCCACGCGCATCGTCACCTCGTCCTTAGCCAATCTTCGCTTAATCCGTAGCCCCTGTTTCGAGTTGCAAATATTAGCAACAGAACCAGTATCAAATACCCAGGTGCTACTGCGAGCATTAGTAAGGTACACATCAATAACATGTATATCACATATACCTTTGTTCACCTTGCCATCCTTCTTATCCGCCAAATACTTGGGGCAGTTCCGCTTCCAGTGACCAGTCTGCTTGCAGTAGAAGCACTCAGTCTCAGGCTTAGGTCCAGACTTGGGTTTCTTCTCCTGAGCAGCAACTTGTTTGCTGTTCTTCTTGAAGTTCCCCTTCTTCTTCCCTTTACCCTTTTTCTTGAAACTAGTGGTCTTATTGACCATCAACACTTGATGCTCCTTTTTGATTTCTACCTCCGCAGCCTTTAGCATTGCGAAGAGCTCGGGAATCGTCTTATCCATCCCTTGCATATTATAGTTCATCACGAAGCTCTTGTAGCTTGGTGGCAGTGATTGAAGAATTCTGTCAATGACGCTATCATCCGGAAGATTAACTCCCAGTTGAATCAAGTGATTGTTATACCCAGACATTTTGAGTATATGCTCACTGACAGAACTATTCTCTTCCATCTTGCAGCTGTAGAACTTATTGGAGACTTCATATCTCTCAATCCGGGCATTTGCTTGAAATATTAACTTCAACTCCTGGAACATCTCATATGCTCCATGACGTTCAAAACGTCGTTGAAGACCCGGTTCTAAGCCGTAAAGCATGGCACACTGAACTATCGAGTAGTCATCAGCTTTGCTCTGCCAGACGTTCATAACATCTGGTGTTGCTCCTGCAGCAGGCCTGGCACCCAGCGGTGCTTCCAGGACGTAATTCTTCTGTGCAGCAATGAGGATAATCCTCAAGTTACGGACCCAGTCCGTGTAATTGCTACCATCATCTTTCAACTTTGCTTTCTCAAGGAACGCATTAAAATTCAACGGAACAACAGCACGGGCCATCTATCTACAATTAACATAGACAAGCAAAATACTATCAGGTACTAAGTTCATGATAAATTCAAGTTCAATTAATCATATTACTTAAGAACTCCCACTTAGATAGACATCCCTCTAATCCTCTAAGTGATCACGTGATCCATATCAACTAAACCATGTCCGATCATCACGTGAGATGGAGTAGTTTCAATGGTGAACATCACTATGTTGATCATATCTACTATATGATTCACGCTCGACCTTTCGGTCTCCGTGTTCCGAGGCCATATCTGTTATATGCTAGGCTCGTCAAGTTTAACCTGAGTATTCCGCGTGTGCAACTGTTTTGCACCCGTTGTATTTGAACGTAGAGCCTATCACACCCGATCATCACGTGGTGTCTCAGCACGAAGAACTTTCGCAACGGTGCATACTCAGGGAGAACACTTATACTTTGATAATTTAGTGAGGGATCATCTTATAATGCTACCGTCAATCAAAGCAAGATAAGATGCATAAAAGATAAACATCACATGCAATCAATATAAGTGATATGATATGGCCATCATCATCTTGTGCTTGTGATCTCCATCTCTGAAGCACCGTCATGATCACCATCGTCATCGGCGTGACACCTTGATCTCCATCGAAGCATCGTTGTCGTCTCGCCAACTATTGCTTCTACGACTATCGCTACCGCTTAGTGATAAAGTAAAACAATTACTTGGCGATTGCATTGCATACAATAAAGCGACAACCATATGGCTCCTGCCAGTTGCCGATAACTCGGTTACAAAACATGATCATCTCATACAATAAATTTAGCATCATGCTTTGACCATATCACATCACAACATGCCCTGCAAAAACAAGTTAGACGTCCTCTACTTTGTTGTTGCAAGTTTTACGTGGCTGCTACGGACTTAGCAAGAACCGTTCTTACCTACGCATCAAAACCACAACGATAGTTTGTCAAGTTGGTGCTGTTTTAACCTTCGCAAGGCCCGGGCGTAGCCACACTCGGTTCAACTAAAGTGAGAGAGACAGACACCCGCCGGTCACCTTTAAGCAACGAGTGCTCGCAACGGTGAAACCAGTCTCGCGTAAGCGTACGCGTAATGTCGGTCCGGGCCGCTTCATCTCACAATACCGTCGAACCAAAGTATGACATGCTGGTAAGCAGTATGACTTATATCGCCCACAACTCACTTGTGTTCTACTCGTGCATAACATCAACGCATAAAACCAGGCTCGGATGCCACTGTTGGGGAACGTAGTAATTTCAAAAAATTTCCTACAAACACGCAAGATCATGGTGATGCATAGCAACGAGAGGGGAGAGTGTTGTCCACGTACCCTCGTAGACCGAAAGCGGAAGCGTTAACACAACGCGGTTGATGTAGTCGTACGTCTTCACGATCCGACCGATCAAGTACCGAACGTACGGCACCTCCGAGTTCAGCACACGTTCAGCTCGATGACGTCCCTCGAACTCCGATCCAGCCGAGTGTTGAGGGAGAGTTTCGTCAGCACGACGGCGTGGTGACGATGATGATGTTCTACCGACGCAGGGCTTCGCCTAAGCACCGCTACGATATTATCGAGGTGTAATATGGTGGAGGGGGGCACCGCACACGGCTAAGAGATCAATAGATCAATTGTTGTGTCTATGGGGTGCCCCCCTGCCCCCGTATATAAAGGAGCAAGGGGGAGGCCGGCCGGCCCTTGTTGGCGCGCCAGGAGGAGTCCTCCTCCTCCTAGTAGGAGTAGGACTCCCCTCTTTCCTACTCCTACTAGGAGGGGGAAAGGAAGGGGGAGAGGGAGAAGGAAAGGGGGCGCCGCCCCCCCTCTCCTAGTCCAATTCGGACCAGAGGGGGAGGGGGCGCGCGGCCCCTCCTGGCTGCCCCTCTCTCTCTCCACTAAGGCCCATAAGGCCCATTACTTCTCCCGGGGGGGTTCCGGTAACCCTCCGGCACTCCGGTTTTCTCCGAAATCACCCGGAACATTTCCGGTGTCCGAATATAGTCGTCCAATATATCAATCTTTATGTCTCGACCATTTCGAGACTCCTCGTCATGTCCGTGATCACATCCGGGACTCCGAACAACCTTCGGTACATCAAAACATATAAACTCATAATATAACTGTCATCGTAACGTTAAGCGTGCGGACCCTACGGGTTCGAGAACTATGTAGACATGACCGAGACACGTCTCCGGTCAATAACCAATAGCGGAACCTGGATGCTCATATTGGCTCCCACATATTCTACGAAGATCTTTATCGGTCAGACCGCATAACAACATACGTTGTTCCCTTTGTCATCGGTATGTTACTTGCCCGAGATTCGATCGTCGGTATCTCAATACCTAGTTCAATCTCGTTACCGGCAAGTCTCTTTACTCGTTCCGTAATACATCATCTCGCAACAAACTCATTAGTTGCAATGCTTGCAAGGCTTAAGTGATGTGCATTACCGAGAGGGCCCAGAGATACCTCTCCGACAATCGGAGTGACAAATCCTAATCTCGAAATACGCCAACCCAACAAGTACCTTCGGAGACACCTGTAGAGCACCTTTATAATCACCGAGTTACGTTGTGACGTTTGGTAGCACACAAAGTGTTCCTCCGGTAAACGGGAGTTGCATAATCTCATAGTCATATGAACATGTATAAGTCATGAAGAAAGCAATAGCAACATACTAAACGATCAAGTGCTAAGCTAACGGAATGGGTCAAGTCAATCACATCATTCTCCTAATAATGTGATCCCGTTAATCAAATGACAACTCATGTCTATGGCTAGGAAACATAACCATCTTTGATCAACGAGCTAGTCAAGTAGAGGCATACTAGTGACACTCTATTTGTCTATGTATTCACACAGGTATTATGTTTCCGGTTAATACAATTCTAGCATGAATAATAAACATTTATCATGAAATAAGGAAATAAATAATAACTTTATTATTGCCTCTAGGGCATATTTCCTTCAGAAAAGACCATCGCTCGTCCCCGACCGCCACTCATAAGGAAGACAATCAATAAATAAATCATGCTCCGACTTCATCACATAACGGTTCACCATACGTGCATGCGACGGGAATCACAAACTTAAACACAAGTATTTCTCAAATTCAAAACTACTCAACTAGCATGACTCTAATATCACCATCTTCATATCTCAAAACAATTATCTAGTATCAAACTTCTCATAATATTCAACACACTCCTAAGGAATTTTTTTTACTAATCTTGAATGCCTATCATTGTCAAAGCAAACTACCATGCTGTTTTGTAGGACTCTCAAAATAATCTAAGTGAAGCATGAGAGAAAAATAGTTTCTATAAAACAAAATCACCACCGTGCTCTAAAAGATATAAGTGAAGCACTAGAGCAAAAACTATATAACTCAAAAGATATAAGTGAAGCACATAGAGTATTATAATAATTTCCGAATCAAGTGTGTCTCTCTCGAAAGGTGTGTACAGAAAAGATGATTGTGGTAAACTAAAAAGCAAAGACTCAAATGATACAAGACGCTCCAAGCAAAACACATATCATGTGGTGAATAAAAATATAGCTCCAAGTAAAGTTACCGATGGAAGTAGACGAAAGAGGGGATGCCTTCCGGGGCATCCCCAAGCTTTGGCTTTTTGGTGTCCTTAGATTATCTTGGGGTGCCATGGGCATCCCCAAGCTTAGGCTCTTGCCACTCCTTGTTCCATAATCCATCAAATCTTTTACCCAAAACTTGAAAACTTCACAACACAAAACTTAACAGAAAATCTCGTGAGCTCCATTAGCGAAAGAAAACAAAACACCACTTAATGGTACTGTAATTAACTCATTCTTTATTTATATTGGTGTTAAACCTACTGTATTACAACTTCTATATGGTTTATAAACTATTTTATTAGCCATAGATTCATCAAAATAAGCAAACAACACACAAAAAAAGAATCTGTCAAAAACAGAACAGTCTGTAGTAATCTGTAACTAACGCAAACTTCTGGAACACCAAAAATTCAGCCAAAATAGGAAGGCCTAGACAATTTGTTTATTGATCAGCATCAATTGGAATCAATATTATATCACGTTCTGGTGATTTTTAACAATTATTTTCGTGAACAGAAAGTTTCTGGAATTTTCAGCAAGATCAAATAACTATCATCCAAGAAGATCCTATAGGTTTAACTTGGCACAAACACTAACTAAAAAAAACACATCTAACCACAGGCTAGATCAAAGATTTATTCCTAAACAGAAGCAAAAAGCAAAAAACTAAAAATAAAATTGGGTTGCCTCCCAACAAGCGCTATCGTTTAACGCCCCTAGCTAGGCATTGAGATTTCGATGATGCTCACATGAAAGACAAGAATTGAAGCACAAAGAGAGCATCATAAAACACATGACAAACACATCTAAGTCTAACATAATTCCTATGCATAGGCATTTTATAAGCAAACAAATTATCATAGCAAGCAAAAATTAGCATATGCAAGGAAGAAGAAAGAGACGGCAGCAATCTCAACATGACGAGAGGTAATTTAGTAACATGAAAATTCCTACAACCATATTTTCCTCTTATAATAATTACATGTAGGATCAAAAGAAAATTCAACAATATAGCTATCACATAAAATTTTCTCTACATGATCCACATGCATGCAAAGTTGACACTCTTCCGAAATAGTGGGATTATCATAAAATAAAGTCATGACCTCTCCAAACCCACTTTTCTAAAACAATTCATAAGATTGAACATGCTCCAAATATGTGGGATCTAAAGTTGACACTCTTCCAAACCCACTTTCAATATTATTGCAAACAGTATTATCAATCTCATATTCATCATGGGGCTTAAATAAATTTTCAAGATCATAAGAACAATCACCCCAATCATGATCATTGCAACAAGTACTAGACATATCAAACTTAGCATCCCCAAGCTTAGGGTTTTGCATATTATTAGCACAATTGACATCAAGAAAATTTATAGTAAAATCATTGCAATCATGCTTTTTATTCAAAGATCTATCATGAATCACATTATAAAGCACTTCATCACAATTTTCAGATTGACGAATTTCAAGCAAAACCTTATAAAGATAATCTAGTGCACTCAACTCACTAGCAATAGGTTCATCATAATTTGATCTCTTAAAGAGATTAGCAAGGGGATGAGGATCCATAAAATTTTAGCAAGCGAAGATGCAAGCAAAAAGAAGGCACATGGTAACACAAGATCAAACGGAAGGAGGGCGAATAAAATGGCAAAGGTGAAGTGGGTGAGAGGAAAACGAGAGGCAAATGGCAAATAATGTAATGCGAGGGATAAGAGTTTGTGATGGGTACTTGGTATGTCTTGACTTGACTTGACTTAGCGCTAATCTCCCCGGCAACGGCGCCAGAAATCCTTCTTGCTACCTCTTGAGCACTGCGTTGGTTTTCCCTTGAAGAGGAAAGGGTGATGCAGCAAAGTAGCGTAAGTATTTCCCTCAGTTTTTGAGAACCAAGGTATCAATCCAGTAGGAGACCACGCACGAGTCCCTCGCACCTACACAAACAAATAAATCCTCGCAACCAACGCAATAAAGCGGTTGTCAATCCCTTCACGGTCACTTACGAGAGTGAGATCTGATAGATATGACAAGATAATATTTTTGGTATTTTTATGATAAAGATGCAAAGTAAAATAAAAGGCAATAAAATAGCTAAGTGTTGGAAGATTAATATGATGGAAAATAGACCCGGGGGCCATAGGTTTCACTAGAGGCTTCTCTCGAGAGCATAAGTATTACGGTGGGTGAACAAATTACTGTTGAGCAATTGACAGAATTGAGCATAGTTATGAGAAAATCTAGGTATGATCATGTATATAGGCATCACGTCCGAGACAAGTAGACCGACTCATGCCTGCATCTACTACTATTACTCCACACATCGAACGCTATCCAGCATGCATCTAGAGTATTAAGTTCATAAGAACAGAGTAACGCTTTAAGTAAGATGACATGATGTAGAGGGATAAACTCATGTAATATGATATAAACCCCATCTTGTTATCCTCGATGGCAACAATACAATATGTGCCTTGCTGCCCCTACTGTCACTGGGAAAGGACACCGCAATATTGAACCCAAAGCTAAGCACTTCTGCCATTGCAAGAAAGATCAATCTAGTAGACCAAACGAAACTGATAATTCGAAGAGACTTGCAAAGATAACCAATCATACATAAAAGAATTCAGAGAAGATTCAAATATAGTTCATAGATAAACTTGATCATAAACCCACAATTCATCGGTCTCAACAAACACACCGCAAAAGAAGATTACATCGAATAGATCTCCACAAGAGAGGGGGAGAACATTGTATTGAGATCCAAAAAGAGAGAAGAAGCCATCTAGCTAATAACTATGGACCCGAAGGTCTGAGGTAAACTACTCACACATCATCAGAGAGGCTATGGTGTTGATGTAGAAGCCCTCCGTGATCGATGCCCCCTCCGGCGGAGCTTCGGAAAAGGCCCCAAGATGGGATCTCATGGGTACAGAAGGTTGCGGCGGTGGAATTAGGTTTTTGGCTCCGTATCTGGTAGTTCGGGGGTACGTAGGTATATATAGGAGGAAGAAGTACGTCGGTCGAGCAACATGGGGCCCACGAGGGTGGAGGGCGCGCCCAGGAGGGGTAGGCGTGCCCCCTACCTCGTGCCCTCCTGGTTGATGTCTTGACATAGGGTCCAAGTCCTCTGGATCACGTTCGTTTCGAAAATCACGTTCCCGAAGGTTTCATTCCGTTTGGACTCCGTTTGATATTCTTTTTTTGCAAAACTCTGAAATAGGCAAAAACAACAATTCTAGGCTGGGCCTCCGGTTAATAGGTTAGTGCCAAAAATAATATAAAAGTGTATAATAAAGCCCATTAATGTCCAAAACAGAATATAATATAGGATGAACAATAAAAATTATAGATACGTTGGAGACGTATCACAAGCCCATGAGGAGCTGAAGGTTGCCCAGAACCTGCTGGCCGAGCGCAAGTTGGAGCTTATCATGAAGCAGGCCGACATCGAGAAGACCCAGGAGGCGGCAAGGGAACTGGCTGCCAACGACGAGGCTGCTCAGCACCAGCACCAGGCCGAACTGAACTCCCAGTAGGAGGATCTTGCCGCTCGTGAGGAGAAGCTCGCCGCGACACTCCGCGGCAAGGATGAGGAAGTTGAGAAGCTTGTCGTGCAGCGGACCCGGGAGCTGGAGCAGAGGCACGAGGAGGCTCTCAATGCTCAGGCCCAGGTCCAGGCCGGCAAGGTGAAAGAGCTGGAGGTGGAACGGGACAGCCTGAAGGAATAGGCCCAGAAGCTGGCGAAGGAGAAGGACACGCTCAACGGTGCTCTGGTCGAGGCGCAGGCCGCAGTCCTCGGCAAGGCTGAGCAGCTCTCCAAGGCCAACGACTCCATCAAGGACCTGAAGCTGAAGCTGGAGGGTCTTGAGGGGACGCTTTCGGAGGTCAGGGCCTGGGAGGGGACCCTGACCAAGGATCTAGAGAAGGAGAGGCGGCTGCGGAGGAATGACACCGCCAACCACGAGGATTTCATGAAGGGCGAAACCTCTCGATCAGCCGCCTCGCAGACGTCACCGGCAGGATCACCACGAAGCTGGCCGCCATGGGGATGCCGAACGTGAGGTACGCCCCGGAGCCGAACATGCGCCCCAACGCCAAACTGACTCTGTTCTTCGAGGGGGTTCTCGGGGCCCTGGAGCAGTTCCGCTCCAACAGGGCGACCTCTCTGGCCAATGTGTACTGGAGGCTCTGCCGGGGTGTCATGACCAAGGTCCTCACCAAGGTGGCGTACTGGAACCCCAACCTCGACTTCGACACCGCGCTGGAGAGCTTGCCGGAGGATGCGGACCTCACGGCGCTCGAAGAGCGTATTGAGCCCATCATCAGCCGTGTCGATGGAGTTCAAAGGATAGAGGGCCAGCGCCGGGATTAGGCACCCCGTTTCTCATCGCCGCTGCAGGTTCATGACCAAGACAATTTTTATCTTTATTTAGAACCGCAACAACAATTGATGAAATATAACTCTGCATCACTTTAATATCATGCATGCTATCTTCCTGTTAGATCTTTCTTCGTATGTTCGTACCCTACGCTTGTTGAGATAAGGCTGCCGGCGCGTAAACCCATGTCGTGGTGCTTTAAGGACGGATCCTTAGCACCCTGTCGGAAGGGCGCTTGCTGCCGGGCGAGCCACCTTGCCGCTGCCAGCGCAGTCGCTTGAACTGTCGAGCGGACTCGAGGCAAGAGAACAGCGCAGCTGGCAACGGGTAGGCCACCTTGCCGCCGCCAGCGCGGCCACATGAGCTGTGGAGCGTGCTCGAGACAGAAGCAAAGGCGTTGCCAACAGCGGAAGGGTCCCTTCGTGTGCAGGTTTCCCGTACTAAGAACGAGATCTCTCGGGGAGAACAGCCTTATATAAGTGAAAATAACCAAGATTTCGCGTGACTTAGCTTTTCTGCCGTCGCATGAGCGTTCAACATATCCGCCGATGACGCCGCTTGCTCGGTCGTCTTCTTCCTTGGAGCTATGGCGATGAAGAACTGCGAAACTAACTGCTATACCAGATTTTCACAACTGCGCTCCCCCTATCTGGCACGCCAAATATGTCGGTGGAAACGACACCTATGGAATCACTGGGATCCCTTCTACGGTTGGCGGGCACGGGGTTGTGCAAAGAGCACGTCTAGGAGCCAGCACACAGGTCGTTTACCCAGGTTCGGGCCGTGAAGATGCATAAAACCCTAGTCCCGCTTTGTTGTATATTTGATTGTTCTTGAGCTCTCGAACTAGCTATGGTGCGTGCATAGTCCAAAAGATCCGAATCCCTCTCCTATACGCCTCGGGCCTCCTTTTATAGTCAAAAGGGGTCGCCACAGTGGCACATAGGAGGTGGAAAGGTATACAGTGTACAAGCTTATTGCCTGTCATTACGGGACAAGGCGCATTAAATGCGCTTCTTAGGTGTCCCATTGCTTTATTGGGGACGGCAACGAGGCCCGTCCCGTCCGTCGCCGCTCCGTCTCGCTCTGACATGCGTCCAGGCCAACGAGGCATGCAGGGCCACGCAGACTGGCAGGCTACTGAGATGGCGTGGTGGTAGGGTCTTCACGAAGATCTGTATGCCACCACGTAGGTGTCTGCTGAGTTGGCCTGGAAGCCGCACGTCGCCACGCAGGTGCCTGCCCAGCTGGTTGGGTTGGCAGCTGTATGGGAATGGCAATGGAGTCTTGGCAGACGCGGGCCTGGCTGCGGCCCCGCGGGTGTCCTTGGCAAGGGCCTTGCTGGGCCACCGGCAAGTGGTCTTGCCGTGGCGTCGCGGTTGTCCTTGATACGTCTTCGTCGTATCTACTTTTCCAAACACTTTTGCCCTTGTTTTGGACTCTAACTTGCATGATTTGAATGGAACTAACCCGGACTGACGCTGTTTTCAGCAGAATTGCCATGGTGTTATTTTTGTGCAGAAATAAAAGTTCTCGGAATGACCTGAAACTTCACGGAGATTTTTTTGGAAATAATAAAAAATACTGGCGAAAGAATCAAGGCCAGGGGGCCCACACCCTGTCCACGAGGGTGGGGGGCGCGCCCCCTACCTCGTGGGCCCCCTGGAGCTCCACCGACCTCAACTCCAACTCTATATATTCGTGTTTGGGGAGAAAAAAATCAGAGAGAAGGATTCATCGCGTTTTACGATACGGAGCCGCCGCCAAGCCCTAATCTCTCTCGGGAGGGCTGATCTGGAGTCCGTTCGGGGCTCTGGAGAGGGGAATCCGTCGTCATCGTCATCATCAACCATCCTCCATCACCAATTTCATGATGCTCACCGTCGTGCATGAGTAATTCCATCGTAGCCTTGCTGGACGGTGATGGGTTGGATGAGATTTATCATGTAATCGAGTTAGTTTTGTTAGGGTTTGATCCCTAGTATCCACTATGTTCTGAGATTGATGTTGCTATGACTTTGCTATGCTTAATGCTTGTCACTAGGGCCCGAGTGCCATGATTTCAGATCTGAACCTATTATGTTTTCATGAATATATGTGAGTTCTTGATCCTATCTTGCAAGTCATTAGTCACCTACTACGTGTTATGATCCGGCAACCCCGAAGTGACAATAATCAGGACCACTCCCGGTGATGACCATAGTTTGAGGAGTTCATGTATTCACTCTGTGTTAATGCTTTGGTCCGGTACTCTATTAAAAGGAGGCCTTAATATCCCTTAGTTTCCATTAGGACCCCGCTGCCACGGGAGGGTAGGACAAAAGATGTCATGCAAGTTCTTTTCCATAAGCATGTATGACTATATTCGGAATACATGCCTACATTACATTGATGAATTGGAGCTAGTTCTGTGTCACCCTATGTTATAACTGTTGCATGAATAATCGCATCCGGCATAATTCTCCATCACCGATCCAATGCCTACGAGATTTTCACATATTGTTCTTCACTTATTTACTTTTCCGTTGCTGCTGTTACAATCACTACAAAACTATCACCGTTACTTTTGCCACTGTTACCGTCACTTCCATATTACTTTGCTACTAAATACTTTGCTGCGGATACTAAGTTATCCAGGTGTGGTTGAATTGACAACTCAACTGCTAATACTTGAGAATATTCTTTGGCTCCCCTTGTGTCGAATCAATAAATTTGGGTTGAATACTCTACCCCTCGAAAACTGTTGCGATCCCCCATACTTGTGGGTTATAAAGACTATTTTATGGCACCGTTGCTAGGGAGCATAGCTCTATTCTTTGAGTCACTTGGGATTTATATCTGCTGGTCACTATGAGGAACTTGAAAGACGAGAAAACCAAGATTTATCCCTCAACTACGAGGGGAGGTAAGGAACTGCCATCTAGCTCTGCACTTGATTCACCTTCTGTTTTGAGTAAGCTTGCGACACCTAAACCTGCTTCTGCTATACAATTCTGATATGTCGCATGTTATTGATGATGCCACTTCTGCTATGCATGATACTTATGATGAAACTACTTCTATGCTTGATACTACTGTGCCACTTGGTAAATTTCTTGATGAACAACTTGCTAGGGCTAGAGAGAATGAAATTATTGAAACTGATAATATTGATGAAAGTGATAATGAAGATTCTCCCCCTAGATATGAATTGCCTGTTGTGCATGAGGGTTATGTTATGGATGAAGAAACTGCTAGAGACTTTCTTGCTTGCAATGATAGGAGTGATCTTAAGAAATTATTAGCTAAGCTTAAAGAAAAATCTCTGAATGCTAGAATGAAATATGACCCTGCTTATACTACTTCACCTATCTTTGTTACTGATAAGGATTATGATTTCTCTGTTGATCCTGAGATAATTACTCTGGTTGAATCTGATCCTTTCTATGGCTATGAATCTGAAACTGTTGTGGCACATCTTACTAAATTAAATGATATAGCTACCCTATTCACTAATGATGAGAAAACTTGCTACTATTATATCCTTAAATTATTTCCATTCTCATTAAAGGGTGATGCTAAAACATGGTTTAATTCTCTTGATCCTGGTTGTGTGCGTAGTCCCGGGGATATGATTTATTACTTCTCTGCTAAATATTTCCCTGCTCATAAGAAACAAGCTGCTTTAAGGGAAATATATAATTTTGTGCAAATTGAAGAAGAGAGTCTCCCACAAGCTTGGGGGAGGCTTCTCCAATTACTTAATGCTTTGCCTGATCATCCTCTCAAGAAAAATGAAATACTTGATATCTTTTATAATGGACTAATCGATGCTTACAGAGACCACCTGGATAGTTGTGCTGGTTGTGTTTTCAGGGAAAGAACTGTTGATGAAGCTGAAATTCTATTGAATAATATGTTGACCAATGAAAATAATTGGACACTTCATGAACCAATTCCTAAGTCAACTCCGAAGAAAAGGGGTATTCTATTTCTCAGTCCTGAAGATATGCAAGAGGCAAAGAAATCTATGAAAGAAAAAGGTATTAAAGCTGAAGATGTTAAGAATTTACCTCCTGTTGAAGAAATACATGGCCTTAATTTACCACCTATCCAAGAAATATATGGTCTTGATAATCCGACACAGGTAGTAAAGGTAAATTCTCTCTATAGATATGATAAAGCTGAAATCCCGCCTACTAAGTTTGCTAGCCAATGCTTAGATGAGTATGATAATTTTATGGTTAAACAAGAAGATTTCAATGCTTATTTTGGTAGACAATTGAAACGCAATGCTTATATGATTGAACACTTGAGTGATTATATGTCTAGAGTTAAAGGTGAACTTAAACTCATTTGTAAACATGCTTCTATGGTTACCACTCAAGTTGAACAAGTACTTAAAGCTCAGAATGATTTGCTCAATGAATTAAATAATAAGAATAATGACTTTGCTGTTAGAGTTGCAACTAGAGGGGCTAAAGTGACTCAGGAACCTTTGTATCCTGAGGGCCACCCTGAGAGAATTGAGCAGGATTCTCAGAGAAATAATGTTGATACACCTAGTCCTTCTAAGAGGAAGAAAAAGAAAAATGATAGGACTTTGCATGCTTCTAGTGAACCTGCTGTAGACACACCTGAGAATCCCAAGGATATTTCTATCTCTGATGCTAAAACACAATCTGGTGATGAACATGAACCTAGTGATAATGTTAATAATGATGTTCATGTTGATGCTCAACCTAGCAATAACAATGATGTAGAAATTGAACTTGCTGCTGATCTTGATAACCCACAATCAAAGAATCAACGTTATGATAAGAGAGACTTTGTTGCTAGGAAGCACAGTAAAGAAAGAGAACCATGGGTTCAGAAACCCATGCCTTTTCCTCCCAAACCATCCAAGAAAAAGGATGATGAGGATTTCGAGCGCTTTGCTGAAATGATTAGACCTATGTTTTTGCGTATGCGTTTGACTGATATGCTTAAAATGAATCCTTATGCTAAGTATATGAAGGATATTGTTACAAATAAGAGAAAGATACCAGAAGCTGAAATTTCCACCATGCTTGCTAATTATACTTTTAAGGGTGGAATACCTAAGAAACTAGGAGATCCAGGAGTACCAACTATACCATGCTCCATTAAAAGAAACTATGTTAGAACTGCTTTATGTGATCTTGGAGCCGGTGTTAGTGTTATGCCTCTCTCTTTATATCGTAGACTTGATTTGAATAAGTTGACACCTACTGAAATATCTTTGCAAATGGCTGATAAATCAACTGCTATACCTGTCGGTATTTGTGAGGATGTGCCTGTTGTGGTTGCAAACGTTACTATTTTAACGGACTTTGTTATTCTTGGTATTCCCGAGGAAGATAGTATGTCTATTATTCGTGGAAGACCCTTTTTGAATAGTGCAGGGGCTGTTATTGATTGCAACAAAGGAAATGTCACTTTTCATGTTAATGGTAATGAGCATACGGTACACTTTCCGAGGAAACAACCTCAAGTCCACAGTATCAATTCTATTGGAAAAATTCCATTGATTATTATTGGGGGTTTTGAATTTCCTCTTCCTACTGTCAAGAAGAAATATGATATTCTTATTATTGGGGATGTGCATATCCCTGTTGAGGTAACATAGTGTTATTCGAAATTTCTCCGTTTCATGTTATTCGAAATGAGTTTGTTAACAAGACCTGATCAACCTTGTTAGTAGATTCCTTTTGATGAGCATGAGATGGACGAAGTTAGAAAGCACAACCTTCTATACCCTTCTTTTACTTTCTATTATTTAGATTAAATAAATAAAAAATATTATTTTTCTGTCAGATTTCTGAATTATCCGTGCAATAAAAAAATTACCCCAAAAATAAAAGTTCTCCAAATGCCCCAAAATTGAAATATGATTTTTTTTCTGGAATATTTGAGAATATCTGGCACTGAGAACACATCAGGGGGAGAAAGCACCTAGCCACGAGGGTCCAGGGCGCGCCAACCCCCCTGGGCGCGCCCCCTGCCTCGTGGGCCCATGGTGGCTCCCCTCCACTTATTACAGCCACCACACACTCCTTCCTCCCAAAAAAATCACCAACCAGCTCAAGCACGAGTTCTAGCTCATTTTGCTGCGATTTTCGATCTCCTAGCTCAAAGCTCCACTCACAAAACTGCTTTGGGGGATTGTTCTTCGAGGAAGAAATGTGTTTAGGAAAATGTACCAAGGTGGTTCTTCAAGGAAGCAAGGACCCAGGCCTGCAATACGCGATGCGGACGATGAACCACCAAGAGAAGCTCAAGTGCGGCCGTGTGAATGGCCGTCAAAAAACTTCATGATCCGAGCCGGAATTAAGGAGGAATTTGAGGCATATGTGCGTAACGCTGATTTGGAGGGCTTCGTGTTAGATAAGTGCCTCCAACACTATTACCTTACTGATTCCTTTGTGAGAAGATTTAGATTTTCATCATCACGCAACTCTCACACGGTCCTGTTTGATCTTTATGATAAATCCTATACCATGGACCTAGAGGATTTTACTACTGCTTGTAAACTCCCGCAATGGGGTAGTCCTAGTGAACCTCACAAATACGAGCTTAGAGATTTTCTTGCTAGTATCACAGTGGGGGAATCTAGAGAAATAACGCAAGCTACCATAGGGAGCATTCATTTTCTTGCTATACATTATTTCGCTCTCTTTATAGGCCGATGCATAAACGGTAAGGATGAGGCATGCCACATGTGTGTTCCTGGTCTCAGTGTTCTCAGGAGTGCTGTATTAGGAGATAAACATTATAATTTGGGAGCTATTGTGGCGCATAGGTTGCATAATAACAGTTTAATTGGGGATTTGTTTGGGGGAATTTATGCAACCCGTCTAGCTAATTATCTTGAGATACCTATTCGTGATTATGATATGGAATTGCCTCCTGCTTGTCTAGAATTTAATGCCATCGTTTGCCATCAGTTTGTTGAGAGGAATGAACCGCCTCTCCAGTACCGACTAATCTTTGAGAGGCGTCACGCCGTCAATATTGTTCTCCCTGCTCCTACCCTCTTTGACTTTCAGGCAAAGGGGAGATATGTCATAACCAGGGAGGAGGCGGACGAGTATAAGAGGAGGACGGAGACAGCTCCAAGCGGCAGCTCATGAGGCAATAGCTGTTGCATCACAGTACGACCCCAACTACAACTTTCGATCTCTGCTAGGCCAGCCGTGGCCATAGACCAACTTAGGCCAAAAGCCTAATCTTGGGGAGTACGTATTTCTCACCGACATTACATTCATATTCACACACTCATGCTAGTTGTCGGTGCTCATACTTTTTCACTGTAATATCCATGCTAGTTTATTTCCCTTTTTATGCTTCCTTCTTGTGTGTTGGAAAAACCTTAAGAAACAAATTTAGTTGTAGCTTTTAGCTAGTTTACTTTTCATGCCTGTAGTAGTAATAATTAAAAGAAAGCCCAAAAAGATTTACTGTTCTTCATTTCTTTTCTTTTCTTTGGGGGTCGAGAGGAGAAGACCATAATGAAAATGTTGAAGTGGCTCTTATATGCATTATTGTTGATTTAACCAAGAGCCCATATTACCTTGTCTTCTCCTTTGTACTGAATGCCTGCAGATTCCAGCTTAGTCCAATGCACGTGCACTATTATTATTATACACATCGTTCGGTCGTGCAAGTGAATGGCAATTATGACGATAAATGATGGACTGATTGAGATGAGAGAAGCTGGTATGAACTCGACCTCTCTTGTTTTTGTAAATATGATTAGTTCATCATTCCTGATTCAGCCTATTATGAATAAACATGTTTGCAATGACAATTAGAGATTATAGTAGCTTATGCAATGCTTAATTAGCTAGGAGTTTATAATGGTTTACCTTGCATGCCAACATGTTATTAAAATGGTTGTGGTGTGGTATAGTAGGGTGGTATCCTCCTTTGAATGATTCAAGTGACTGGACTTGGCACATGTTCACACATGTAGTTGAAACAAAATCAACATAGCCTACACGATATTTATGTTCATGGTGGATTATATCCTAATCATACTTGCACTCAATGTTTATTAATTTTAATGCATGTTCATGACTGTTGTCGCTCTCTAGTTGGTCGCTTCCCAGTCTTTTTCTAGCCTTCACTTGTACTAAGTGTGAATACTGCTTGTGCATCCAATCCCTTAAGCCCCAAAGCTATTCCATATGAGTCCACCATACCTTCCTATATGCGGTATCTACCTGTTGTTCCAAGTAAATTTGTATGTGCCAAACTCTAAACCTTCAAATAAAATTCTGTTTTGTATGCTCGAATAGCTCATGTATCAACTAGGGCTGTCTGCATCTTCCATGCTAGGTGGGTTATTCTCAAGAGGAGTGGACTCCGCTCCCCACTCACGAGAAAATGGCTGGTCACCGGGATGCCCAGTCCCATGCTTTATGCAAATCAAATCAAAATAATTGCAAACAAAACTCCCCCGGGACTCTTGTTAGTTGGAGGCACTCGTTATTTCGAGCAAGCCATGGATTGATGCTTGTTGGTGGAGGGGGAGTATAAACTTTACCATTCTGTTTGGGAACTACCTATAATGTGAGTAGCATGGAGGATATCGAGATCTCTCGGTTGTTATGTTGACCATGAAAGTATGCCACTCAAAATATTATTTATCTCTCTTTCAAAAACTAAGCTCTGGCACCTCTACAAATCCCTGCTTCCCTCTGCGAAGGGCCTGTCTATTTACTTTTATGTTGAGTCATCACCCTCTTATTAAAAAGCACCAGCTGGAGAGCACCGCTGTCATTTGCATCCATTACTATTAATTTATATTGAGTATGACTATGACTGGATCTCTTTTACCATGAATTACAAT